>NC_072010.1:29505897-29720897 GCF_027791375.1 Indicator indicator
TGTTTCAGTTAGCACTCTCCAAACAATCTACTCTTTAATGTAGCTGTATAGGCATAGCAGAGTTCAGCAGAGACTGACAACAGTGCTTTAGTTTCTGAATTATCTAAAATAACATGAGGCTCAACCACTTACTATCCATGCACATATTTTATAAGCATGGTTTGTTTTTTTTTCTTTAAAAACAAAGAAAGTGTTTTCATTTTTTTTATTTTTATAAATATAATAAAATTCATTACCCTGAATAAAACCACTGGTACAGTTCATTGATAGAGAAGCCATATTTTGTCATCAACAATTTGTCAAAGATTTTCTTCTTCAGCATCACAGCTTTACTTTGTTTCAAGGATGATTTGACATTCTTTCGTGTCAGTCACTTGGGCGAAATGTAACTTTCAAGGCAGACAGATCTGTATGCGTGATATCTTTGTTATTCTGGAAATAACAATGCATTTTGACAAACAAGTTATTATGAACAACTTTAAAGGTGTGACAACTTAAAAGATGTGTGATTTTCTTTTAATTGTATTTATCTATAATTTTGATTTTGTGGAGTTTTGTTCAAATGTATAGTTTATTTAGTTAAAGAAAACACATACACCGGATTTTCTAACTTGGTTTTCCTACCCTGTCATAATATTGCCAGAATGCCAGGGCTTAGATTACTCTGCTAGCTACAAAGAAAGCAGAAACATTGAAAGCAGTAATAGAAAATAAAGTCACTTAAAAGAAATAATATTGAGTAAGTGAAGCCAGATTCAAGTAGCCAAAGGAACAAGCAAGCATTGCCTTGTCCAAGTTAGTAATCTTAGATGCCATTAAATATTTAGTGTGATCTATTTGATTAGTGAGGTCTATCTGATCTGCTTCTAAAAAAGCTCCTTCTTTGGGAGGTCTTTATTTATGATTTAATAGCTGCCTGTAAGTTTGGTACTTTGGATTAACAGACTGAGTATTTTTCTTTAATCATATTGGCCATTTGACGATTGCCTTTGAATTCTTGAATAAGACCCCGTTTTTTAATTACCAGCCATCTTCAATAATGTCAGCATATTCAGTCACTGGGGAAGAGACTTGTGAACTGTGGTGGCTGAATTATAATTGTCCTGCTATTTACTTAAATAGGGACACTTACAGGTACACAAGGACTAGTGTTTGACTATAAATAAATAAAACAAAGCTTGTGAAACATGTTTCAATGCCAATGCCTTGTAGGAAAACACCTTAAAAAGTCATAGGGCATTCTTCTTCTCACAAAACACACTGGAGACATTTTTGACCTCTAAACATAGCCATTATTTTGTCTTGTCACTTTCTAAATCCATAGAGCTATTTAAATTACAGCAGATATACTCTGAAGAAAACTAATTAATATTAATTTTTACAACAGGAGAGGAATATTGTGTATTCCCACTGCCCATAACCAATGCATAGAATAAAATATTCATGTCCGAAATAATTGTGAACAACCCTTTATTACACCAAATGAAATTCTAGTATGTAATGCAGTTTATTAATCCTTCCTCATTTAACACCACTGTGAACGATAGAAAACACACATACGTTGACACAGAATGAATGTGGCCCAGCAAGTTATTTAAAAATTGTAAATGAAGAAGCTTGAAACTGAAAACCCTCTGAAGATGCTGAGAGCTTTTTTTTAAAGTTACTGTGATACCAGCATATGTTTGAAGTATTTAAGTGAAGCAAGACAAGAAAATCTGTTGTACATACAAAATGTTTTACAAATCACAGTGTATATAATCAAATTGGTTCTTCACATATATCTCTTTTTCCATGGTTTCATAAACAGAATATCAAGATTTTGGATTTGTGTTGGGGTTTTGTTTGGTTGGTTGGGTTTGTGTCTTGGTCTTTTGTTTTGTTTTGTTTTCCTTTACTCTGTATCTCTTTGTAAGTTAGATGAGCTTAGAAATCAATATGCTATTGAAAGGCAGTGTCTGATCCTCTAAGCAGATACTCTGTGGAATTCCCATTGACCTTACAGACATAGCTGTATATTATTCCTTGAGCTACCATGGATTTGCTGGAATCACAAGTTTTGGGACTATGAGGACACTTAGAGGGCCTCTCTGAGGCTTACTGGTATTGTATCATGTTTGTAACCAAAGACCAGTATCCTGTGTAGCATATTTAATTATTTTTTAAGGGTTATTCTGGAACACTTTCATTTGTATAACTTGGTAAACATAGTGTCTGGAATGGCTATGGCAGATATTTACATCACTTATTCAGGGCTATAAATTAAAATCCCCTTGTAGCCTTGTGCTCTGATAATGAATCAGTCCACAGATGGAATTATTACTATTATTTTTATTATTCTATGTTAGGATTGATAATCAGAACCTGTCTCCATCTCAGACATAATTCTGGGGAGAGATCTCAACTTTTTTTCACAGTTCTAATGGTCCATGCTAGCATAAAGTCAATTTAATCTATTATCTAGCTGTAAGATTGAGTAGACTTTGGAGATAATCAATAATGAAATACCTCTATGCAAATAGAAGATCTCAGCAGCAGAATGTAATTCAGAATGTAATTCAGCTCTTAGTGGGAAGTATGTCTATGGTAGTATTAGGAGGCTGAGAAAGTGGCAAAAAAAGTTAGTTTTCCTCAATTTTTAGTCGTAAGAATATTTCAACTTTAGCTATATATAAAAGGAGCAAAGTGCATATTTTAAGGTGCATGTGGTATTTGTTTAACAGCCAAGAATTCAGAGTCCCTAAGGGAATAGATGCACATTTATATTAGTACCTGTCTTTCGTGTTGAGATCCTACACATCTCAGGGTGCTTAAACCTTCAGTTGGCACTTCCAATGTCATTGAGAGATATTTGTTCAGTAGAGTCTGCAAGGTGATATCCGTTAGCTTTCAAAACAATCATTTTCTCAGGCATTCAATGCTTGAGCTTCAAATTATGAAAGCTTTTTTGAATATGGTAAATCTGGACATTCCTGCTTGCTTTTTAAAAACTGATTACCTTTGTCAGAAGAAGTGACCAAACTTGACATTTACTTATCTGTAAAGCATACTTCATGTTGTCACACAGTCACAAATACTAGCAATGCTTGAATGTGCCAGTAATAGTCAACGTTCTCAGCAGCTTCAGCCAAAATACAGTTATTAAACCCACTGATTTCAATGTTCTTGCATTAATCTAAGAGAAGAACTAATGTGGAATGACACCAATTCAGTGGTATCTGTCTGCAATATTTTGCCTTTGGAAAAGTGTTTTGTTTTACAGAATCCCTTATATGGGGCATCTTTGTACTGAGCGTAACAGAACCTGACATCTGAATCCCCTTTGTTCCCAGCAGTGCTGTGGTATCAGGTAACTGTAGTCATCTCCTGTTTACCGTGGGGTGAAACCCAGAGCGACTTCTTTCATCAGCTGAAGTCCATCCTACAGGAACCATTCTTCTCCACTAGAGTTTTGTCCCTGCGGAGGCTGCTCTCAACAAGCTTTTCCAGGAGAGCCCCGGCCCGCTGCGGGAGGAGGGACGCTGGGAGGAGAGCGGGAATTCAGCACCACGGCCAGCGCCTGGCGCCCCCCGGCCAGCGGCGGGCAGGACTCGACGGCGAGCAGCTGGGAGGCAGCGGGAAGGTGGTGCTCCTGCCTCGGTGTCTCGGTTTCTTATGGAGAGCTGCAGGCAAATAGAAGGTCAAAACATGATACTTGACCTCCCGTACTATATTTTAAACCGAGGGAAGGAGAAAGCTATTTCACTGACACAAATGGAATAGAAATTGCTCTTCTGTGTTACCATCATGCTCTTCATGGTGTGATAAACTGGAAGCAATTCATGCAGCAATAGTGGTTTTAAAATTTTTCTTAGAGTAAGTGGCAAAATTCTCTGTGTGCTGAGGGCAAGAGTCACATTGGCTTATTACCAGATCTAGAGTTAAATTAAGGAGCTGAAAGAGAAAAGGTATAAAGTGGACAGAGGGACACACTATGTTCAAAAAGATCCATTCTATATTTCACCCCAACTCCCATCGAAGAAATGTGACAGAGGACATCCCTTACTGTGATGACACAGGTTCTGCGGTGAGACTGATCCGCAGCACTTCTATGTACATCCTTGGAGGTGAGCAGGAAAACGTTAGTGAACCACTAAAAAAAAGCAGAAGTACAACCAGCATTGAGTCTTGCTTCCAGCCAAAAGAAGAAGACAAAGACTGGATGTACTCGAAGACTCAGGACTGCTTGAAGTACTTACAGGATCTGTTAGCATTAAGAAAAAAGTATCTTGACCACATCAATAACTTGAAATCCATGCGTCTGGCTGCGGATTCCCCAGCATCCACAACATCATGTAAAACTGGAAAGAAGCCCTTTCTTCCACTTCCTTCCAAAGAGTCTTCTAAGGTAATTCCTAAGAACTTTTGCCATGGTCCTAAGCCATGAAGCAATTAGACATATGACCTGTGTTGATTTTCTGCTTTAGTGGTCTCAACCTGTTGTCTATTTAATGTTGCATCATTTGAAATGCTGCTGAAGACCTTGAGATTCTTTCTGAGTAGTATGAAATTAAGTATGAATTACTGGTCATGGACAATAACATCTATGTTTGTGTAAGGGGAGAGTAAATAAGGGGTATGAGAGTGTGGGAAGTATGTGAAAACATGTTATGAGAAAGCAAGCTGTTGTCTCAATGTTCTGACAAGCTACTTGAGTGCCTCAGACTTCTCCACAATGGTTAGGTATAGCTGTTAATGACTGACAAGAAAAGTAATCCCTAGGTTTATTTGCAGCCTTTTTTATTGGCATAAAATCACTTACACAAAATACTTGCAAATTCATTGAAAGAAACAGGATATTTTCAGACATTTAGCACCAGTACAAGCTCTATTGATAGGCTGTAGAATTCTTAAGGGTTTCTTTCTTCATCAATAAGTTGACAGAAACCCTGTATTACAAAATAAAACTGAAATATTGTTAGTGCAGATTATATCCAGGTATCCTAAAGAGAAAAGCATTACAAAGCTTTCTCCTTGTTGTAATTTATAGATTGTATGTCACCAAACAGTCATTAATTTGGCTCTAGACTTGATTCAGTGAGGAAAAAGGATTGCAGCAGGTCAGGTGATGTGTTTAGGTGACACAGAATCACAGATCACAGAATGCCTTGGGTTGGCAGGAACCCTCAAAGGTCATCTTGTCCAACCCTGCTGCAGTGAGCTGGGTCACTTCCAGCTAGATCAGACTGCCCAGGGCCACATCAAGTTTGATGTTAAATGTCTCCAGGGATGGGGCCTCAGCCACATCTCTGGATAATCTGTTCCAGTATTTTACCACTTTCATTGGAAAGAACTTCTTCCTTACGTCCAAACTAAATCTACTCTGCTCTGGTTTAAAACCATTGCCCCTCTCTTGTCCTATCACTACAAGCACTTCTAAACAGTCTTTCCCCAACCTTCCTGTAGTTCCTCTTCAAATGTTGAAATGTAGTTGCTGTAAGATCTCCCCAGTGCCTTCTTTCCCCACACTGAACAGCTCCAACTCTCTCAGCCTGTCCTTGTAAGACAGGTGCTCAAGCCCCCTGATCATCTTTGTGGCCCTCCTCTGGACTTGCTCCAGTAGGTCCATGTCCGTCTTGTGTTGTGTTGCTGGACACGGCACTCCAGGTGAGGTCTCACCAGAGCTTAGTAGGGTAGCAGAATCACCCCTCTCCATCTGTTAGCCACATGTCTGTTGATGCAACCCAGGATGCAGTTGGCCTGCTGGGCTGCAAGTGCACATTTTTGGCTCATGTCCAGTTTCTCATCCACCAGTATCACCAAGTATGCAGGGCTGCTCTCAATAGCATCATCCCCCAGCCGGTGTTGATATTGAGGATTACCCTGACCTAGAGTGAAAGACCTTGCATTTTGCTTCATTCACATTGTCCTTTGCCCACTTCTCTAGCCTGACTAGGTCAAGACCATAAGCAAGACTTTGACAGCAGACTCATAGGTTACCCAGTGAAGTCTTTAAACTGGATAATAATGGGGATAAAACTGCATAATAATGGGGATGGTGGGAATAAGAGATGTATGTGTGACTTACTGATTAGGCCAGGTAGACTTTTCTGGAAATTGTGGAAATTGTTTCCACATTTGGATGTTCTGTCATAGCAGAATGTCAGAATGTCTGAGTCCCAGAATGTAGGGGGTGGAAGGGACACCTGGGCATTGTCTAACCCAAGTAACTTGCTAAAGCAGGATCATCTAGATCAGGTTTCACAGGAACATGTCCAGGCAGGTTATAGAAGTCTCCAGAGGAGACTCCACAGATTCTCCATGGAGCCTGTATCAGTGGTCTGTCATCCTTATATTTAGGTGTAACTCCCTGTGTTCTAGTTTGTGCCTGTTGTCCCTTGTCCTATCACTGGGCACCACTGAAAAGAGACTGGCCCCATACTCTTGACACCTGCCCTTTAAATATTCATAAGCACTGAAGCTTATAAAGCTTGTTGAAGGTGAGTCCTGTTGCAGGCAATGCTTAACCAAAGGAGAAGGCTCCCATGTTTAGGAATAAATAGCACATTTTTTAATTCCACATTTTAATACCTGTTCAATTTGGTTTTAATAGGCTTTATGTCATCTTAATGCTTTGAATGGTGTCTCTTAAAAGCTAGGAATAATAGTAGGAAACAATACTCAGCTCAGAGGGCTGGAGAAGATTGCTTTTAGGAAGACATTGATATTTAGGGCCAGGGAAACATCCAAACAGAACGACTGAGGTATAGGAGAGGAGCTTGGTGGGGCCAGATGCCAGGAGGTGAATCTCAACACTATATATACAGTCCTGGAACTGACTGTGCACTGTCACACAAATATTGGCTTCAGACAGGGGAGATTTACAGCATACCAATTCCCTGATGAGCTGAGCAGTGATGTAGTGAAGCAATACATGACTAACCATCATCTGAGTGGGAAAAAATGAGTGCAAAAAACATACTAAAACTGCAGATCAGGAGGCTGGGATATAGATTCCACACAGCCAGGCTTCATACAGGTTTGTGATTCTCTGAGATATGCCACTGAAAATGCCACTTATTCAAAATGCCAAAAACTTAACTTGGATTTGGCAAACAAGTGAATCTCCCACAGACTGTGGCTGAGTGATGTTGTCTGCGGCCAGCTAGTCCTTACATACGAACAGCCCAGATGCTGGCTGGCAACCTAACTCTGTGAGCTGTCCCCTTAAGTACAGACAGGGACATTAGCAGAATATGCCACCCATATGAGTCATTCTTGCCAACACAAATGGCAGGTCACAGCTTTACAGGGCTCTAGCTTCACAGAAATTAGGAGGAGATCATGAAGACTTCTAGAATAGCCAGAATGCTCTGCTTCCTAAGTACACATTTTATGTTCACGGTCGGCAAGGTTTGTCTTATCACCAAGCTCAAATACCTGTTTGATTTAAATTCCCTGTCAGTGGAAACTCATTTTTTTTCTCCTACCTATTGCATGGTTAATGGGAAGGTACTTTGTCCAGACAACCCTGTCTTCTTAGGAAGTTTAATCCAAAGATTCCTGAGACTTGCACTATAGACTGACTGTAGGTTCACAATCTGCCACTTAGGTCTAGCAAGAGAAAAGAACAGAGAAGTGGGTCAGGTGCTGGAAGTACATAGGAATTTCTCTAAAAGCCTTTTAACCAATAAGGGTTTAGTCATAACAGCAGTCACTATTTTCAGTACATGTGTGGTAGCAGCTGTTTTAGCACTTCTGAGGATGTCAATCAGCCCATAATGTCAGGAAGGCAATAAGCTAGCTCATCTTTTTGCCTTCACAGAACAGGGAACAAGCTGGTCCCTTCAGTGATGCGATACAGTATTCATCCTTTGCCTGCACGTTTGAAACACAAGGTAGCAATTTTCTGACTTGGTATTGGTGCCCTACAGGTACACCCAGCTTGGACTGGCAGGGAAAATCTATGGACCTTCATTAGGCAGAGCCTGGCAGCAAGTATTTATCTAATATGGGCCTATGGAATTGCTTTATGACTGCTTCAGCACTTATAGACAAGCCTTTGCTTTTTTATCAAAACAGGCTGCTAATTTTAAACCCCCTGGCTTTCCTGTGGGAATTATCACAGTGTTGAATGAGTCATATTTTAGCACACACAGTCCTTTTCCATTTCAAAAAGACTTTAGCAATTTAGATCTGGATTTGTTTCAGCTAACCTAGGCATTTTAATAAGATGCTTAAATTAGTAACCAAGTTACCTCACAATCCCTTTGCAGCAAAGAAAAAGATGTGCCTGCAGAGGGGAATTCAGCCTACCTAAGGCCTGACTCATCTTCTGAAGATACCAACGCCCTGCATTAATTACAGAAGGACCCCTGCATGACTACATTTGTTATGTGTGTCTCATTAGGTGCCTACTGCTAGGTAGAATAAATTTGGCCACAAAGCCCCAGCTGTCACTTAGCCATCTAATTAAATGGCCTGATAGGGGAATTCTGAAGGATTTTGTAACACCTGGAAGGCAGTGCTCAAGTAGAAGATGTTTAGTGTTGAGCATGTAACTAGATGGACATTTGCTTTCTTTGGTGACTGCAAACTGTCAAGTAGTTTGGACCTGTGTGCTTTTCTGACAGCTCATAGTGTGGAATGAAATAATTTTTTTGCAGCTTCCTTATACGGTTTGCTCATTAAGAAGTCATTGTGCCCAACTTTTTTCTCCCTATCTAGTGTGAGGTGTCCCTGCCCGTGGCAGGGGGGTTGGAAGTAGATGATCCTTGTGGTCCCTTCCAACCCTGACTGATTCTATGATTCTATGATACTATGATTCTATCTGGTCTACAGGCATCCATGGAAAGAAAAGGCCCACAGTCCAGTTCAGATGTAAGAGAAGCAATGGCTTTCTTCGACTCAGTTATTGCCGACTTGGATTCGGAGAGATGGCGGAGAGTTCCTGACGTGGATCTGCCAAATGTGGATGTTGATTTTGATGGTGCAGTATCAACCAGCCAAAATATGATTATTTTTGGTGTGCAGAGTGTAGAGGGAGGAGTGGCATTGTAAGAACATATTTGTTTATGTAATGAAGACAGTTTTCCTCCACATCTTTCTTCCCAAATCTAGAACCATTACATGCAGCGTGTGAAACTACAGTAATACATTACTTGTTCCCTGCTGACAGGATGCAACTATTTAATATGTGGCCACTACATGGGGAAAAATGTAGCATGTGCAGTGCTGGAATAGTGCTTGCCTTCTGCTCAGGGGTAAATTCTACCCTTGCATCCCTACCTTGAGCTGTCTTTGGAAGAGACCTATAAAAAATATAAAGATAGTTTTGTCTTAATGTGGTTTTCATTTTTCTTTTTGAGAACAGGCTGGATGTTTTGTCTCCAACCAGGAAAAAAAAAAAAAAAGGTTGGCAAAATAATGGTACATTTCCAGCAGAAAAGATGGGATTGCCCAACTAAATGAAGATGTGCTCATCTGAGCTCATCATCTATTCTGTATAATCAGTGGTGTATAATGACTAAGGTGAATATATGATACAGGTCAGATTAGCTGTGCCCTAGAGGTGTGTATAAAGGGACTAGATTTAACATAAGAATTTACACTGCAGGCATTGAAATAGTAGGCAAGATGAATCCCATTGCAAGAGACATCCTGCAGTGAAACCAAGTTGGTTTCTCAGCATTACCTCCAGGAAGGACTCAGCAGGCACCCTGGTCTCTCAGTGTGTATGTAAAAATATCACTGGCAAACTGTTAATGCCAGATTGTCTTCTGTCTTACAGTTACCACCAGCACAAGTGAACACAGTTTACATTCAAACTGGATCCTTCGTGCTCCCCGGAGATACTCACAAGATACTGCCCAAACGGCACAGGCTGCAAACCAATCTCAAAGAAACAGCCAGCGGAGAACAACTGCCTCTAGGAAGAGGCTGGAAAGACATCCCATGTACTTGCCCAAAGCTGTGGAAGGGGCATATAACACTTTAAAATTTAAGCCTAAGACACGCAAGAAAGAATATTGAAGGAATATTCCCTCCTCATCTGAAGAAAAAATGTATGGAACAGGGAATGCAAGGCTTGGTGGATTTTTACCTCTGAGCCATCTCTTCCACTCTAGAGGTGACACGAGCAGTTACTGAAGGTTCTTTGTGTGGGACATACTGTAAGCCATTGCTATTCCAACGCTGGACTCATATGAGGGTTTAACTCATCGAGTTCATTGTGCCTAACAATACTGCTTTGTCATTGAGCCTGGGGGGGGAAATCCAACTTGACAAGCCTTTTTTTCTAGTGCTGTTATTGAAAGTAATGAATCAGAGAATGCCTGGTGCAATGTTTTTTCTTCTGACTCTAGTACTGCAAAGCAATTCAAGCAATTCAGCAAACATGTTGGAGCTTTTGCACCAGGGTTTCCAAATTCAGAGGAGTAAAGCAGAATTTTCTCTTTTTTTTTGCATGTGAAAATTTTTAAGTGCCATCATCCACTGTGTGATCTAAGAGTATACATCAGTACTGAGGTACAAGCAGACTGTGGTGCAAGGAAAAAAATCTGCAGTGAAGGAATTAGCATTAGAAAGGTGTGTTTGGAGTAATTGCTCCAGTGTGTTTTGAAGCTCTGCTTGCTATTGGGAATGGTTCTGTCCCTTGACACAGCATAAAGGGATTCACTACATGCAAAAATGTATACAAACATTTTCTTATGCTAGTTTTCATCAGTTTTTACATCCTGTAGCCCAATCCACACTTCCCAGTATACACCAGAAAATCTTAATGCCTTGAAGAAGAACACTTTGCAAATAAACTGGAGCAAAAGTTCTTATCAAGGGTAGAAGACAATCTGTGGAGAAATCCACTGCATCAGCTTTAGATTATACCCAGTATTTGGAATTCTGCTACTGCATCATTAAAAACTGCATATTAGGAAGAATGCAGTCTAGGATTGTTCTTCTGGATCTTGAATCTTAGAGGTTAAGACCTGTACTCTGCCTGGTTTACTGATATATGACAGTGTAATAATGCATAGAAAATGACAAGGTATTAGTTTTCAGACAAGGTATTAGTCATTAGGAAATTACAAGGTAATAGAAGTTCCCTGTGGAAGTGCTAGCTGTGGCCCTTTGGATAGAGCAGTACCATTTATATCACAGGCATCACACTGAACCACAATTGTCTTAACAATTTGCTAAGATATGTGGGATCAAGCCTTTGCTTACTCTGATTTTTTCCACCCTGTGTTCAATCAGTGGTTCACTATGGCAGAAGGACCATGTCAGCACTGGTATGACCAGCTGGTGATTGATTGATGATTTCTTGTTTCTCTGCTCAGTAGTTTTAATGCCTACAGGCTTGGATAAATTTCCTAAGGTGTGGACATCAGTATAACCCATGTGATATATCATAACCTCCGTAGACCTTGTGCCCACCACACAGAACATCTGGCAGGTAGCAATTCTTGCTGATTTGTGTTCCTAGTCTTCAGCGCTGAGTTATTCAAACAGCATTTCTGCCACAAGGTGGAAATACCTCTCTCAGATCTTGCTGATCTAGGGCACTTTCTGCCATGAGATAGGAGAGTGCCAAACCCCCATATGTTCCTCCATTCAGAGCTGGCGTCTCCTGTTTCGTTAAAGTATTTTGTTTCTTTTTCTAATGATGTTCATGAAGGGGAAGGAGGAACTGCTTCTGTAGCACTTTAATTCTGGAGGTCCTTTTGATGCTCTTTGCCTAGTCTGTATCCTCTTGCAAATCACCAGTTTAACCTCTATCATTGATACATATTCATGAAGAGTTTAAATTAAGGTCTAGGTTTTGTCTCCCTGCTGTTGGTGCTTCTCACTATTAGTCTGCATTCCCTATACAGTGTTTTTGCCTTTGTACCTCCCTGGTCCTGTCCTGACTGCCCTGAATGAACACCATAACTGTCTTAATAACTGTTCTGCCTTTGACATATGACCATTTAAGGCCAGTCAGCCAGGTCGGATAGCCAGAGCACAGCATGCTGTAAATATATCCCTTGTTCCTGCCATGCCTCAAGGCAGCAGCTTTATGTATGTGTGAGAGAAGGGTGACAGTGCTCGACACTGCATGTTTTTGGCAACTGTGTCACACTGAAACTCCTCTCCAGGCTTCATGCTGAAGTCACTGAGGAATGTTTTTCCTGAGCGTGTGGTCACCTTTTGCTCCTGGAACCTGCGACACGGATGGATGCTGACAGGATACCTCACCATCTTTTTGGGCTCCTATAACAAAACTAGGCACATGCATAATTAAAACACTGATGAAAGAAGAAGAAAAGGATTCCAATGGTGTTCTGTCCTAGGCTGTGCTTCATGTTCATAGTGCCAAGGTTTTACTCACTGGAGTAGCTGATCTTTTTGTTATTGCTTTAAGGATGCACTGTGATGTACAGAAGCAGACTGCTTCAGTGTGTTTGACCTTCCCTGTGACTTCTCTCCTGTCCTTGTAAAACAGAGGTATCTCTAGGCATCAGGCTGTGACCAAGGGTAAGGGTAAGGGTCCCTCTGCTGACCAGCACACAAACTCCAGTGTGAAATATGTTTGCTTTTATGCATAAGAGACGGGGTAATTAAGATTTGTAATTTCAAATTGGATTCTGTGATTATTTTTTCCCCCTTTTTCTTAAAGCTCATTTCAAGCCTGTTACCATCTTAGGAACTTTTAATTAAGCAAGTAAAATAAAGCAGTTTTTCTCTGAGAACATTTTTTACCTTCTATCCCATAAATGCAGGCATCTTCCTTCTTCTAACGTATTAGTCTTTGTAAACTCATCAGTGGACATGGATGACCTCCAGCAGAGATATGGAGAGTGGCTGTAGCATTTCCAGGGAGGTGGGAGCTAAGAGTTCAAGCCCAGAAGCTGGGTCTTGTGCTACTTATGCTAAAACATGGCAGCTGAGCAGAAAGGGAGTGGGAGAGAAGACAGAGAAATATTTCCATTCCTTGTACTAGCTACCTCCTCAGAGAAGGGTTTAGTGTGGATGGCAGCACCCTCTGTGTTGTCCTGAGATAGAACCATGCTCCTGCCTGACACTGACTCACTCTAGGCAACTTTCCAGACAGTTTCCAGGAACAGTTGAATTGCCCTACAAAGGTGTTCCTCAGCTGATTTGAATTATTCCCCCAAGAGCTTTGGAGACAGAGCTCTCTGCACAGACACTGAAGGGTCTCTATCTGCCTTAGGAAGGCCCTCTAAATGATCTTGCTACAATGTGCAATTATTTTCAGGCATTGCAACATTGAAATGAAACACCTACTATAAGTGCTCTAACAGTAAAAATCATACAGAAGAATTATTCATGACCAGCAGAGCTCTGTGTGACCTAGATCCCTTGCAGAGATTATTAGTGAGCTCTTTCAGTCATGTCCTCAGTCCCTGATAATGAAGTACATTGAGTAGGAGCTCTATTGATCAGGGTCACTCTGCATGAGCATTCTCCACAGCACTGATCCCCAAAAGTACGTTCACAGAGTGCATTGGAGTAATAGCCAAGATCTTCAGGAGAGCATATCTTATTTTGTTATTCCAAATATGACTCAGCTGAAGTACTGAGGGTATTTCAGGTTCCTCTAGCTAATGTCGCTGCTGATCATTAGCTCTGAGGGGGCTTCAGCTAAGGATTTCTGTGAAAACACATCCAGAGTTGTCTGTGTGAAACTAAAGACACTGTGTACAAGAATCCAGTAACTGAAGAGAGATGAAGTCTGTTGAAGAAATCCCTCTGTCTTGAGGGATTCAAAATCATTTTATCCTTCTCTGCTGAGCAACTCAGTGTAATCATGATGCACATAAGTGAGCTGAAATGGTAAGCGTCTGTGGCAGAAACAGAAGAAATACAGGCAGCTAATGGAAAGTTGGCAGCTGGACAAGAGGTACACTGGTTTGAATCTTTCAGTGCCATAAAGTTACAATGAAGGCAGAAGGTGTCAGCACTGCCTAAAGTAATGCAGGAAGTCCTCCAAGGTAATGCATAGCAAAGATACACAGTTATCTGCTGTTCCAGATTGCATGGGTCGTATAAACAGCATTGGATTAGCACCTAGTGGATGTCTTCAAAGTTTTCTCAGCTGCAGGGCCAGTCTGTAGATCTGCTTGAGGAAATTCAGAAGTCTACCTGTTCTCTTTTTATGGTGGAGAAAACATGAAGCCATCTCCACAAACTTACGAAAGCAGCACAAAGCTGGCCAGTCACAGCAGGGTGCATTTAGGGTGCTTTTGCCACCTTTGGGGCCTGTAGCTCTGAGTTATGCCCATAGTAAAGAGCGACCAAGTTGCATCAAGTCCATGGAATGACTGTTGACTTGTCTTGAGCTTAATGGCTAAGAAAACATGTTGTTCTGAAACAATTTTGGAGGCAAATCTCAATATAAGAGCCCAGGTGCTTCAGATAAGGCTGAGAAACAGATGCTAGAGTCTGTTACTTGATTAGCAGTGAGTTAGTACGTGGTAAAATGTTTTCTACTATCAGGCTTGTTATAGTGAAATATCCATCTTTTGTAAGGCAAGACCAGGCATCATCACCTAATGGCTCAGTGATTATGATACCCTGACCTCTGACAGAAGATGAGGTGATTTATTAAAAGAAATATAAAACAAATTATGAAATAAAAAGTTCCATCCTTTTATTAAAGGGACTGAGAAGGAACAAGACCTCAGCAAGAAGCCTATGGCTGCTGCTGTAGAGGCACTGCAAGTGCCACTGAGGTGAAATGTGTGACTGAGAAGAAAATTTTCACTAGCAAATGTTGGGCACTGTCAATTATCTCAGAGAAACTGCTCTTGAAGGAGATTTCTAGAAAGATAGCTAAAACTGTCCCTTGGCCACACGGTGGCAGTTCATTCCTAGTTATTCCACAGCCCTCCTATGATCAGCAAGAGAGCTGGGAATGAGAAGCAAAGGGAAGTGTTTAGCCCCACTTCATCAACAGACGGCTAGTGTGAGTATTTGTTGTTCACTTCTAGGCTCCTTAATTCACAAGCACATTTGTTTGGTAGTTTTCAATTATCATTAGTTCTTTAAATGAGTTTATTCTTCTAGGGAGATGGTTTCCTCAGGAAATAAACAGCCATGACATCACAGACAACGCTGAGACCTCAGTAAATCGTGTCTGAGATGCTGACCACTTACCTCTCACTGTGTCTGGAAACAAATGGACAAAGTGATGTCATTGCCAGAAACAATTCACTCTTAGGCACAGAAAATACAAAGATGGATTAAAAATAATAAGCAGAAGATTTGATGATTCAAAAGTTCAGTCTTCAGACAGGCCTAAGCTAAGAGTTTCTGATCCAGCTCTGAAGTTCCTTCCAAGACCCAGGAGAATCAATGTATGAGATTTCCAGCTTTGTGGGGCCTGTAATGCTGTTATTCCAGAATTTGCTAATCCAAGCACTTCAGTTAGTCAAAAGCAAACCTGTTCCTATATCAGCTGCTGCTGTGTCTTCCAGGGGTATGTTTATATTTAATACATGCATGCTAAATTTATTGATAGCTTTCCCCTTTGTTTTATGCCAAACTACTCATTTACAGGAAAAAAAAGGAGGGGGAAGGGGGGGATGTGGGGGAACATTTCTTTGCATTGGTTATGACTAAGTATCAGCAACAGGAGCTTTCATTAATTCAGATGGGTTTATGGTCCCAGAGTGTTCAGATTAATGAGGTTTCCTGCATTAATAAGGCCCAGTTATAACATCAGTGTCGGGACTGTTTGCACGCAGGGTCTTATTCCAGGCTTGCTTGTGGTTTGATGTATGATGCTGTGTCCTTTTTAAGTGACAAACACACTACCGTCATCTCCAGATAATTGCATGGGGAACAGCAAAGGGACAAGGGCACGGTTCAACAATAAAGTACTCTGTGCTGTTCCTAAGTTAGAGCTAGCCATAGAATCACTTCACAGGATAGAACTGATTCATCACATTCTTACCCTTCAATAGCTTCACTTTTCAGTTTCCAATGCACAGAATTAAATTTTACCCCCCTCACCTCAATGATATAGGTCTTTGCTGTGCAAGGAAAGCGAGTGGTTCAGTGGACGGACTCCAGTTCCAGCAAAGCTGACCCGTAGTTACAGCTGAATAAACTGAAGTGAGTACATTCAGGGCCAGATTTGCAGTTGCCCTTAGAAGGATTTTCAAAAGGCACGTAACTAGCATCAGTGGGAGTCAAGTGACTCTGACAATTGCACTGGTGCCTGACTGCTTTTGAAAAAGCTGGTCTGGAGCCAAGGTTTAGCAGACATAGCTGCACTTCTAGGAATTAAATTAGACTCATAAGAAGTCCAGAATTAGCCCAGTCTGTCTGCCTCTAAGCCCACTAACTAAGCCCTTGAGTGGTGTAATTCTGAAAGAATTGTCCCATACCTCTGTCAGATTTCTGCAGCCCTTGCCACTCATTTTCTGTAGGGCTGTTGGTTGTTACTGATGATTCCATGTAACCTGGGCCCTAAGGATCTGCTGATAATCTTCCTGGAAGTGGTGTTACTCATAAACCCCATACTTTCTACGAATATGAAAAGCACAGATATGAAAAGCGCTGCTGCTCTATTATGTCCAAGGGCTCTTGCAAAAGTATCCCTCTGCCAAGGGATACTTGCACATGTCTTGATGCTTTCTGCAGACAAGCTGTTATGGCAACAAGCCACCACACTTCCCTGTTCATTAGCAGAAGATTTCAGATGTGTTCTACCCTGAAGTGAGATATGAAAGATCAGAGTCTGATCTCCTTCACTATGGTAGGTCTGGAGCTCAAGGGAAATAGGGAGCTGAAGGGAAGCAGAAGATGGAAAGAAATAAAATAACCCAGAAGAGATGTTAGGATGAAGAAATTCAGTGCAAATATTGCCTTCTTAAACACAGTATTTAGTCTTTCTGCTTGGTACGATGACAAACATCAGCAGGACTTGTGAGGTGCAGTTGGTATGCAGCTCAGAGAGAGTACCTGGCCAGCTGAGAAGCTGGGCAGGCAATGAGCTGCTCTTGGCTGTCTAGACCTATCTGAAACACATATAGATGGACAGCATCTGAGCTGGCTTATCAGCTGTGCTCAAAGAAATGAGCAACCTACTTCCAGAATCTACAGATTTCAAAACTGAGGCTGCTCAGCTAGAAATAACACCACCACCACCCACCTGCAGCATCTCTTGAACAACTTAATGTTTTCTCCTTGAAACACTCAATTCTGACTCAGCTCAACAAAAATACATTTTGTTTTCTTCAGAGCAGTATGCCCTGCTCTCCTGGGAAAGGATATGCAGAAAGGCAAACACTGGAGCTTATATTTCTATGTGGGTCTCTCATTCCTATGTACCATGGGCTACAGACATTAAAAACTGATATATTTTTGAAAAAAAAGTGAATTAAGAAGAACAGAAACTCATAGTTGGTGTACCAGGACACCAACAAGAAGGAGCAACTGCACTGCTGCAAAAAGCTCAAAGCACCTGCCTTGCAGAAGCTGTAAGCAAACAGGCAAACCATGGTAAACTTTCAGTACCACTAAGATGAAAATATGCAGTGAGAGAACACTGGAAAAAAAAATCAATGGCAATTTTTGTAAGTCAGATTAAAATGCCAATTGCTGTGTGGTTTTCCCAAACAAAACAGTTGCCTTTCACTTGAGTCTGATATGAGATCAATTTTATTCGTCCCCTCTTTATTCTCTCAGTAGTTTAGCCATATTGGTTCTAAAAGGATTCAAATTACCCAGAGACGATTTTCTTGTAACTGTCTTTAATTATACTCTTGCTTTAAAATGTACTATGGTTTCTTTATGAAAACTTGAATTACTAATGTGAAAGATTTAAGACCGGGGTGGGGGGGCAGAGGGGTGTCAAAATGAGCAGAGCTGTTAAAAAACCCAAATGTACACAAAAATGAGGGCATTGTTGTTTTCTTTAGAGGATTGCCATTAGGTTTTAATAGCATTTCAAGAGCTCTGTTATTCCCTTTTTTATTCCATGAGGAATAATATGTTAACGTTTTCCTTTCCTTTAGTAGGGATTTATCAATTCCTGTCTGAAATCTCTTATTATAGAGAACTTCAGCAAAGAGACACAGGAAAAAACTCAAGTAAGTATTTTATCCTCCAGAAGACAAGTAATGGTTCTGGATGGGGATTTTTGTTATGGGGCCAAAGGGGTCTAAAACCTGATTACGTGGTGAGGAGGATTATCAATAGAATTGGGGCCCCAACAGCTCTGCACTTCACAATTATAACTGATTCTGAGCAGCCTGTGCCAAAATTCAGCACTGAGTCATATCCCCATAGAAGTCGAGCAGCAGGAAACAACTCAGAAGAGGCAAAGACATCCCACACTGGCAGTAACAAATGCATTTGCCCATGAGATTAATAATGTCTTTACCTATTTGCCAGCTTCACCTTTCCCCTCTGGGATTTCATGTGTTGCGTGTCATAAAACAGACTTGTTGCTTTGGACAACCTGTGTTAGGAAAAGCAGCAGATGGCTGACTGAGACCCACTTGGCTCAGAGGTGACCCAGCACCCCTCTCTTGGGTGGAGGAAAGCTGTGAGCCCAAGCCACGCTAAATACCGACGGTCCTTTTGAGGGAGGTGGTGGCCTTAACTGGAAGTGTTTCCGAGCCGGTGAGGGGGCCTCTGTGCAAATAACGGTGCGATGTGGCGTGGGCTGGGAAAAGCTCCACTGGGGAAACTCATGCAACTCGCCTCTCCACAGCCCTGTTTCATTGACAGGAAGGATGATTTCATTAACAGACCGCAGAAAGTACATTTATAGCTCAAAAAACCCTCACAAAGCTCGCAGCGTGTTATTAGCCGATCCCATTGCTTTTGGGGCATGCTCTTGTTCAGCAGAAATGTTAAACAACACACCCATGGCAATGAGTGTCCTAGCAATGCTAATACTTCTGGAAAAACAAGTAGGGAGCCTTTCTCACTAGCAATTTTTGAAACGAGTCTCAGTGGCTGCTAGGTGGTTTGCGCGGCAGACAGCTCTGTTCCTCAGGAAAGAATTTCCATCCCAATCTGCATCGCTTGCCTTAATTATTAATATGAAGACTAAACACAGACAGATGGCAAAATAAACTCTGTTAGGTTGGTGTGAATCTGAAGTTCCTTCCACCAACATAGCTGGGGGCAGATATTGAGCCAAAACATATAGAAAGCTCTTGGTGTGATTCTGAGTTGTCACAGTTTGAAAAAAAATTAAAAAATAAGAAAAAAAAAAGATTCTGAGAGTCAAGTTCTTGGCCTCTGGGGCCTGTATATCAAACCAGAGTAGATGGTGACGCTTGTAGAGATTTTCTGGCTCTCTTCATCATGCACACACATACTTAGGTTGGGCCTCACACTCATTTTTGTCTGGATCTGGCAGCTTGCTTTCTATGCTGAGCTGATAGTAGTTTTGTCTTTCAGATGTTTACTCATGTTGTGCCTGCAAGCTCGCCAGAAACACTCAGGCTGTTCTGCCTGTGCTCTGATTTTCTGTTCGCAGCCTCTGAAATGGGTTTGCACACAGTGTGTCTTATTCCTCCTTTTCCCCTGACTGTGGCCATATTTCTCCAGTACTGCCTTATTGCAGTAATGTCAGGAGAGCAGGAAGAAAAATTTAATGGTAGATGCAGTGAAAGTACAAGAGGGTGCAGAGAAAGATAGGACTGACTGACTGACTGATATAAGCATTTTCTATTAGATATAAAGAAGTGCATACATGTGAACTCTTCTGGACAGGGCACATGGGGCTCATATTCAACCTGTATAACATTAACTGGGATGCTTCTAATGTAAGCCATGCTTCATCTCCTTGTGCAGTCACCAGATAGGCTGACAGCCATTCATGCAAGCTATTCATCTTGAGGGTAGGAGGGGTAGGATGAATCACCTTCTGAAAATACCTTTCCCTCACAGTCTATAAAAAGACTCCAGGCAACTAGCTCTGACTGCATGAGTGACTTTTAGCATTCCAAATGTAGGTGAAGTGAGTTGCAAATCTTTTCTTTGCAACATGTAAGACATCTTAGAGCAATGTGCTATTCAGCCTACCTACCACCCAGAGCTGCTCGAATCCTGTGCTTTTGATCTTAAGTGGAAAGAAGTCATCTACTTCAGCAAGCTGAGGGTAGCCTGAATATACCTCTGTCCCTTCCTCTGCAGTTTTTATGCTGCTTTGATCATGCTTACAGGTCCATCAGAAGAGGACTGCAAATTAGATCCACCTCAGTAGCTGCAGTGGGAGGATATTTGAATTTACTACTGACTTCTTTATGCCGTAAGTACCTCAGATCTAGAAAGCAACCACGACAGCACCTGTGTCTATCAGGAGTTTCACTAGGTAGATAAGAGTGACATTTACTGTAGGGAAGGATACTAGTCCTGAATGTTTCCTGTGTAGAGGGAAATGTTGTTTTTCATAAAACAGTGGTATAGAACAAAGTTTCCCAAACCTTCTAGTGATTTTAGTATTCAGCTTAAATTATTTGTTGACCAGGTCCTGTGAAATATTTCAAACTGGGTATCAAAAACCTACTTTTGAAACCTTGATGTTAACCACTCCTCCTAAACCCCTGCCAGCTTTCTTTCATTGTCAGCCTTATCCTGCTCCCACTGGGACAGAGACTTTTTCTTGAGCAGGTTTTTGTAATGTCTGATATATCGGGACCAGAGTCGTGTCTGGGTCCTCTGAAACTTGCTCTGGTGCAGAAGATGCAGAGGGGCACAGGCTACACATATGCTCCAAGGAATGATTTTGTGGCCTTCTGCCTCGTTTTCTAATCTAGAGCATCTATGAATCTTCTTTATCAACAGGGTAGGAAGAGAGTGTTCTGTACTGAGTTGAAAATGCTTAGGATAAACAGACATAAAGGGATAAGGTTTTCTAATGAGATAATGCTAAAGGACTATATTTTCTTCTCTCAGAAGGATTTTTTTCCACTTGCAATTCCTGGGGAGGTAGAGAGGATCCCCTACATGTCCCATTCATTCCCATCAGCCAGTCAGTACAAAGACCTCTTGTCAGGGATTGATTCAATTTCTTTATTGTTCCTTAGAAATTACTTTAATAAAACTAAAAAGTTTAGAGAATGTTAGGCCCTGCTTACCGATTCTCCTGTGTTCAGCCTTATCGCTGGCAGGACCGTTTTCAGAGGCAACCAGACTGGATGATTTTCCCTACTATATCATAGGGAAATCATTATCATAGAATCATAGAACTGTTGAAATTGGAAGAGACCTATGAGATCATCAAGTCTAACTGCTTGCCTTAAGCTTGCAATCCCATTACTATTGCTAAGCCACTACCACTAAATCATGTCCCTGTGTGCTACATCACTCATCTTTTAAATACCTCCAGGGATGGCGACTCCACCACTTCCCTGGGCAGCCTAGGCAGCAGCCAAAAATGCCTTCATGCCTATGTATGCTGTATATGATGGTGGTACTGATTTGAGAAGCCTGTGGCACACAAAGTAAAGACAGTTCACTTCTCCTCTGTGTCTTAGACAGCACTGACATCTATCCCAGTGGCTCAGAACAGACCTTGCTGTCATACCAAGATGTCAGATGTGGCAGAACAGCTTCTCTGTGAGGGCAAGATGGAATAATTTCCTACCCCAAGCTAAGCCTTGTGAAGATTTTCCTGTAGATGACAAGATCTTTTATCTTGGTTTGATAAAAGGACATGCAAAGGGCACGGATATTCTGCTTCTGCTCGCCGCTTTTACATTAGACTCTGTCCCAGACATTCCCCTCTGACACCAAAATGAGACTTCCAGCTGGCTAGATCTCATCAGTCTTCTTACAGATAGGCTTCACTGAATATCAACACACCTGTGCAAAACTAGGCAGTGACACATAGCACCCATTCAGATCCATTAAGTCTGAAGACATTGAAATTCAGATGCCTATATGCTGATATCCCCAAGTAAGTTAGATGTCTAAGTTCCAAAGAAAGACAATGGTGATCTAGTCAATAGACCAAATGGAGCCTGAAGTTATTCAGCTGACCAGATGTATAGATCTGCCGTCAGGAACTGACTCCCCAGACTTTGCTCATTTATGAGTTCCTTAGTTAAGGTACTTTCAAGCCCATTCTAGAGGTTGTCTCTACACAGTGATGGAGAAATGGACACCAGTGCTCAGGCTAATGGACAGCATAGCATCTCTTCATGAAGAGACAGTGTCTTGTTTTCTGAATTCACATTTACACATGATTAACAGCCCTCTCTGTCCTGGTTTAAGATGGGGCAGTTTTTTCCTAGCAGCTGGTATAGGGCTGCTGCTGTTCAGGAACTGGCAGGGCATGAGTTGGTGAGTGGTGACCAATTGCGTTGTGTATCGCTTGTTTTGAATATTCAAATTATTTTATTATTATTAGCATTATTATTATTATTTTCTTCCTTTTCTGTCCTATTAAACTGTCTTTGTCTCAACCCATGAGTTTTCTCACTTTTGTCCTTCCAGTTCTCTCTCTCATCCCACCGGAGAGGAATGAGCAAGTGGCTGTGTGGGGCTGAGCTGCTGTCTGGGGTTAAATGATGTGAACTATGAAAGCTCAGAAGAGACAAACAGCATTTCTGTGATGTTTGCACCAAACTAGCTTTGATTTTTAATAGCAACACCTCAATATATAATTACAAACCTCCATGAAACAAACAAAAGTGGATGTCACATTCTACTATGTTAGTCTATTTTCCTGATCTGTGCTTGAGACTTATCTTTTAGGTCAAACAGGTAGGTTGCTGATTTCACCAGCAGCTAATACATTCAAGATATTTTCAGTGTTTGCAGTTCTTTGGAAATGCTATGAAGTTCTGCTCTGAAATGGAAAGGATAGACAGACCAATACTTTTTTCACTGCTATTTTGCCAAGAGATGTCTTGTCCATTGTCCTGGTTTTGCTGGGACAGAATCATAGGCCAGTCATGGGCTGCAGGCCATTAGCAGTTCTGAGTCAGCCAGGACAGCTGGCTTGAAATGGCTCACAGGTGCATCCCATACCAGGTGCACCACACTCAGTATAAAAGAGGAAGTTAGCTGAGGAGAGAGGTATCTTCTGCTGAAGTCTCCTGCTTGGCTTCCTCTTCACCCTTCTTTGCATCCTGCTCCTCTTTGTGTTCCTGAGGACTGTCTTTCCGGGTGTTGTGATTGCTGCTCTTTTGCCGGCTGGCGTATAAATTACACAGCTTCTATTTTTGCTGGTGTCAATTTGGCTATTTCATTAGATCTGTTTTCACTTTAAGCTGTGAGTCTTGTTTTCATGATTCCCCTTCCCTGATGGGGAGGGATCATGAAATGATAGAGTAATTCTTATAGTTTAGCCTCAAATAGCAACTGAATATAGACAGTCATGCCAGGTAAGACAGAAGTTATGCATCCTGTGTCCTGCACCTGGCAAAGCATGGCTTGACAATCTTGTTTTGAGCAAATCTGTGAAAACAAGATACCTTGTAAGGTGGTGTAGTCACATGCAGGAATCAGTAATATAAAATAATTCCATTTAAACTCCAGGCTTCTCATCATCCTACTTCTTTATTTTTTTTCTCAAATGAGTTGGTCTGTGAAGTGGATTGCAAACTGGCTCCACAACAGAGTTCAGAGGGTTGTCATCAGTGGCACAGAGTCAACTTGGAAGTTTGTGGCCAGTGGTGTTCGCCAGGGATCAGTACTGGGTCCAGTTTTGTTCAATATCTTTATCAACAACCTGGATGAGGGCATTGAGAGTACCCTCAGCAAGTTCACTGATGATACAAAACTGGGGGATTGGCTGACACCTGTCAGGCTGCACAGCCATCCAACATGACCTGCATAGGCTGGAGAGCTGGGGGCAGGCAAACCTCATGAAGTTTAATAAGGACAAGTGCAGGGTCCTGCATCTAGGGAGGAATAACAGCATGAACCAGTACAGGTTAGGGGCTGCCCTGCTGGAAAGCAGCTCCACGGAGAAAGACCTTGGAGTGTTGGTGGACAGCAAGTTCTCCATGGAACAACAATGTGCCCTTGTGGCCAAGAGACCCAATGGTAGCCTGGGGTGCATCAAGAAAGGTGTGTCCAGCAGGTCTAGGGAAGTTCTACCTCTCTACTCTGCCCTGGTGAGACCACACCTGGAATAGTGTGTCCACTTTTGGGTTCCCCAGCTCAAGAGAGACAGAGAACTGCTGGAGAGAGTCCAATGGAGAGCCATGAGGATGATTAGCCATGATGACTTGAGCATCTCACCTATGAAGAGACACTGAGATCTCTGGGAGGCTGAGAGGGGATCTCTTCAATGTCTATAAATGTCTGAGGGGTGGGTGTCAAGTGGAGGGGGGCAAACTCTTTTTGGTGGTGTGCAATAATAAGACAAGAAACAATGGGTTCAAGCTTGAACATAGAAGATTTCTCCTCAACATGAGGAGAAGCTTCTTTACAGTGAGAGTGACAAAGCACTAGAACAGGCTGCTCAGAGAAGTTGTGGAGTCTCCTTCTCTGGAGACTTTCAAAACCCACCTGGATGCAGTGCTGGGCGGACTACTCTAAGTGATCCTGCTTTGGCAGGGGAGGTTGGACTTGATCTCTTGAGGTCCCTTGCAACATCTAATGTACTGTGATACTGTGAGTTTCTACATGCCAGATTTTGGATTAAACTGATGGGAAGCAGTTACTTGAGTAGCACAGCTGGTACATCTGACCAGTAGGTAAGGCAATGACATGCCTTTTGGGCTGTGTCAAAACTAGAAGAGGCTGTATGGACAAAGCTTATTTGTGAGCCATACCTGTGTGTGTCTAGAAGTGCTTGACATTGGATTGAATGTGTGATTTGCATTATCTATGCATAAAAGAATCTGGGATCTTACTTGTTGTTTAAGACCTATCCATTTGCAAAGAAATGGTGCTAGTTCTTCATTTGAAGGTCAGGATTTTCTTTCTGTACATGTGTATGTATTACTGTGAGCATCACATTGTTGTGGGCAGTTGAAATCATAGTAAAAATTACTGGTTGCTACTCTTAGTCCTATGGCTTTAGCTTGATCATATCCAAATAGCTGTGGTTATGTAGCTGGTGCCTGTACGCAGTGACAGATACTCTATAAATACCATAGACAGAAAATAATAAGAGGTAGCATTTAGAGGGTCAGATGAACATTGTATTTTTGGGTTTATAATTTTATGTTGGGTGTGGAGACACAACTAGCTTTCCCAGCTTTTGGTAACATGATTATATAATCGTCTTGTGTTTCCATTTCAGAAGGACGCCTGTTTTCTTGCACTTCCTCCTCCCCCCTCTCTCCCCCAGCACAAGCACACAGAAGTTTCACTGTTTGAGCCATTTTTACTCTGGATGAAATTGTGAAGCAGATGTTGAATTCAGTTCTTCTGGTGTGAATCTGGAATTATTATACCTTAACTAAAATTCTTTGGGATTTACAAAGTTACAGGAATAAAAATCATTATTAAATCTCATTATAATTGTTCCTTATATAGCATATTTTATACCCAAGAGTCCTGATGATGAGCTAGGTAACAGTAAAAACACAGGTTGAGGCGGAGATATCATAGAATCACAGAATCAGCCAGATTGGAAGAGACCTCTAAGATCATCCAGTCCAACCTATCACCCAGCCTTATCCAATCAACTAGACCATGGCACTAAGTGCCTCATCCAGTCTTCTCTTGAACATCTCCAGGGACAGCGACTCCACCACCTCCCTGGGCAGCCCATTCCAATGGACAATCACTCTCTCTGTGAAGAACTTCCTCCTAATATCCAGCCTATACCTCCCCTGGCACAACTTGAGACTGTGTCCCCTTGTTCTGCTGCTGGTTGCCTGGCAGGATTGGATGAAGAGCAATTTACTCAAAGCATTAGATCACAATACAAAGCTATCACTGCTTTTGAATTGGGTAACCTGGAGTCTGTTGCCAGACTTCTTCAACAGTGAAGTGACAAGGGAAATTTCTAGTCAAGGAGTGCAAAGAAGGATGGAAGCATGTAGTGTTCCTTGTATTCCAGAAGTTTAAGGGCCCAAAGAGGAAAATAAGAATGGATGCAAATTCAGAAAATGGAGCTTTTCATAAAGATAATGAGGTGCATCCAAAGATTTACGGAAATGAGCAAAATTGCTTACAATTTTCTCTGCCAGTTTAGAGGGTTTTTTTCCATCTACCAGAAATATTTTTGAGATAACACACATTACAGCCTTAAAATTTAAAGAGGGGTGGAGATGAATAAGTTGTCCTTTATCTTGCCATTCATGCAGGGCAATTGTCTGTGAGCTAAATTAAGGCAAGTGACTGTATTTTATACTGGTGTGAATGACTGAATGGTACTACTCAAGTGTGA
The DNA here is from genome assembly GCF_027791375.1 of Indicator indicator. Lineage (NCBI taxonomy): Eukaryota > Metazoa > Chordata > Aves > Piciformes > Indicatoridae > Indicator > Indicator indicator. The sequence goes on from NC_072010.1 coordinate 29,532,200, forward strand.
TTCAGCTGTCATATTTTAGATGTCTGTTTTGAGGTAAGACAAATTGCACTGCAGAAATGCTTGTTTCATCTTACTGAATATAAAGAGCCTGGGGTGACCAGTTCAGACAATGGGAGAGGTAAGAAAAAGGTGTAAGAGAGTATTTGAGAAAGTATATGAGCATTGTGGTGAAAGAATGCATCATCACTCTTTCACAGACTGAAGCAAAGTGAATATTGCATGCACCACTACCATCTCATGTTTAGTAAGTGCCTATCACAGACTCACAGAATCAATCAGGTTGGAAAAGACCTCAGAGATCATCAAGTCCAACCTATTACCTAATACCTAACACCTCCTGACAACTAAACCATGGCTACAGGTGCCGCATCCAATCTGTTTTTGAACACCTTCAGGGACAGTGACTCCACCACCTCCCCTGGCAGCCCATTCAACTGGCCAATTACTCTTTCTGTGAAGAACATTCTCCTCACCTTGAGCCTAAGCTTCCCCTGGTGCAGCTTGAGACTGTGTCCTCTTGTTCTGGTGCTGGTTGCCTGGGAGAAGAGACCAACCCCCTCCTGGCTACAACCTCCTTTCAGGTGGTTGGAGAGAGCAATAAGGTCTCCCCTGAGCCTCCTCTTTTCCAGGCTAAACAACCCCAGTCCCCTCAACCTCTCCTCACAGGGCTTGTGCTCCAGACCTCACAAGCCTCATTGCCCTTCTCTGGACACAGTCAAGTATCTCAATGTCTTTCTTAAATTGAGGAGTCCGGAACTGGTCTAACCAGTATTGAGTATAGGGGAAGAATGACTTCCCTGCTCCTGCTGGCCACACTAGTCATGATACAGTCCAGGATGCCATTGGGCTTCTTGGCCACCTGGGCACACTGCTGGCTCACGTTCAACCTACTGTCAACCAGTACCTCCAGGCCCTTTTCAGCCTGGCTGCTCTCCAACCGCTCCAAACCCAGCCTTATCTTTCAGCCTTTGTGTTATCTGACTGTATCATGTTAAAACAGTCTACCGAGATAATTTGTCTCATACACAGGAACATGAGCACACTGACATTCTTCTCTGTGCTGCTCCCTAGACATCACAAGATGAAACTTCTCAGGAGACAAAGAACTGTTCAGCGTTGCTGTGAAATTGAGAAAAAAAAATCCTACTGGGATCTTGTGCAAAGTGTCTGAAATTAAGGCTAGGTGAGAGAACATCCTCTTTATCTCCTGCATAAGGATCATAATGAGCTATGGGTCTCAGCAGTACAGACACTTTCCCACAAGGGAGAGAGCCTGCTGAATATAAATATTGCAGGCAGTGAGTCACCAAAGATGATGTCATTGATTTATGCAGGGATTGCAGGGTTTGGAGTTGGTGGAAGAGGTTTTTCTTCTCTAAATGCAGCCAGACTGTGGTATGCAGTGAGTTGCATTCTGATTGTAGCAGATCTGTTGCTTAACTTTCAATTGTACAGTGGACTGGGTTGTTTGATTGAGAAAAATGCATGTTCTGGATCTCCTTTTATTTCTTTCAGTTATTTAGTGTACATTTTGTCCTGAAAGGAGGTTGGTTTTGTCAGTAGTTATATAATTGCTGCACTTGCTTATACAACCAGAGGAGGAGTCAGGAATTGGTTTCAGTTAGCTTTTCAGAGAAGTGTCTGAGGATGTTTTAAAAATGCAACACATCTTTGATAGATGGTGTCAGATGGGACATTGGTGTTTGGAAGGATGATGAAGAGGAAGAAACAGGTCATTCTTTGTCAGAATGATAACTTCTCATATTTTAGATATGGACTACTGATGGCTGTCTACTACCACCACTAGCATTTATACTTACACATGTATCACATACACACACACACACACACATATATATATATATGCTGGCTAATGACAAGATGAAGTTTCAAAGATCATGAATCTAGAACATGGCAGAATTTATGTGCAATATACATTCATATGCATTTCCAGATGTGCTACAGTTCAGCAGTTTTCTGAGACTGTCTTTGGCTTCTTTTTGAACTCTTCCACTAGCGATTAAAAAATAACCACAATTTGGGCAGCCACAGAATTTCAACAGCTTGAGGTGGCTAAGTTACTGCCATTTCTACCAAGCCACATGAGCTGCAATTATTGCTTTTCTGTGTTTGTGAAGATATTTGTAGTGAAGAAAGTGTCACCTCGAGTCTGGAGAATTGGAGGCTGAGGGGAGACTTCATTGCTCTTTATGGCTACCTGAAAGGAGGTTTTAGTGAGGTGGGATTTGGTCTCTTCTCCCTGGTATTAGAGGAAATGGCCTCAAGTTGTAACAGGGGAGATTTAGAATGAAGATAGGAGAAATTTTTTTGCTGAAAGAGTGGTCAGGCATTGGAATAGGCTGCCCAGGGAAGTGGTGGAGTTGCCATCCCCGGAGATGATAAAAAATGTGTAGAGGTGGCATTTGGGACTTGGTTTAATGGCCATGATGGTGTTAGGTTGATTGTTGGATGCGGTGATCTTAGAGATCTTTTCCAACCAAAATGATTCTATGAATCTAAGTCATAGGGGTATCTTCCAGTGTTAGACAGAGGAGTTTTATGTATCAACAAAAACTATGTTTGCGTAATTTTTATACATGCAGGATCTTCTGGAAGCATTTTCACAAAACTCATTTTCTGGACTTACTGGAGCCTCCATAAAGCCACGTTGTGGGCAGAAATCTACCATTGGAGAGCACTTGAACGTGATAACTAAGGTTTCTTGATGATTTGCTTTGTATTTACTTTGGGGAATTTAATTTTATCATTGCTAGTTTGCACAGGACGGTACCTGGTTGCAGGCAGACAGATTTAATCTTCCTTGTGATGCTGTGTGGCTCTTCCCTGGCGCACTGGTGTGAACCTGTTGCTTTTACTTTGGTAAGGTTGCATTCACAAAGAATAAGTCAATCTATGTGCATGTTGTCAAAAGAACTGAAAATAATCACTTTCAGCCTGCTTCAGAGAAATATTTTAAACTGCTTCATTAGCTTCTGTTTCTTTCCTTACCAGAAAAAATAGCTAGCCACCTTTTTGATTCATTCTTTTGATGAAAGAGGTAACAAACATTTCTGCAGGCAAAGTAAAATGAAGGTTCACTGAAATAGTTCAGATTCCCTTGAAAATCTGAAAACAACACTATTTTCCCATAGAAGTCAGCTCATGGAAAAGTTTGACAACTTTCTATAAATTGTTTTAGTTAAAATAGTTTGGGGGGGGGTGGGGGGTAGGGAAAGCTGATGCACTGGCAACAGTTTTATAGATAAAGAAGATGTCTAACGGTAGACAGAGGAGAAAGGCACCCAGCATCTTCATCCAGAAATTTTTTCTTTCAGCTCAACTTGCACCTCTCAAAATATTGCTCTTAGTGTCACTATTTTGTCTTGTTATGTTCTTCTACAGAGAAGTTTTAAATTATTTTTGATGCTATTTAATCAGAGAAGATTTGGTCTCAAGATAGAATATTCTGCTGTGTGTTTTCTTCCCATACTCTTTTTGAGACAGAGCAGTGAGGCAGTGTCCTTGGGTCAAAAGTAGAACTAAATCTTAATTTCAGAGAAATAAGTCTGAACTGGCTCCTTACTGAACCCAAATTGCCCCAGCCTACCATAAAATTGATGCACATAAATAAACTGAATTTTTTTTCAGCCTCTTACTTCATGTAAAAAACTCAAGGAACACCACACTGCTGAATTGATGCTTGTCTTCATATACCTGGGTAATGAAAACCAGGTTAGTCAGCATTACCAAAGTGAGATGTACTTCACGACTGGCTGACTGTGGCTTTATGAATCTTCATTGTTAGTATTTCCTAATGGAAGGGGAGACTAAGGCAGAAGTCTGGCATCTGCAGCATCATAAATCTATCAAAAATTGAAGCACAGAAGTTAAGAGTTTAGTCATCAGAATCTACAGTCAGTGGGGAGAAGGAGATCTCCAGAACACTCTCTTCAGAGATTCAGTGTTCAAAGAACATGTCAGGCTCTTGGACTGCCAGTCTTTATCCCTTGACTACAGCGGGAACTTAGAGTGATGATGTCACTACATTAAGTGGCTTAATTTGGCTAATATAAAATGTTCTTCTGAGATCTTTCCTCAAGAAAATAGTAGCAGAAGGTCCATCTCCCAAAGTGGGGATGAGAAACAGTTGCACATCATCCAGTGTGCCTTTTCTTTTCCTCTTTCACCATGGTATCAGTCTTCCCTAGTCTTGCCCATCTACACACATCTGCTGACACACTCTGTGGCCTTATCTGACATTTCTTTTGAGGGGACCTTTCTTCTCATCTGTATTCATAACTGCCCTTCAGCTATTCAGAAGTTCACATCAGGAATACTGAATGCAGTGACCTGTTCAGATAAATATTTTTGCCGTCATCCATCTACCAATTACCTTCTCCATTTTCAGCAGGAGGAAATGTATCATCAAATTTTGTTCTCAAAGCAAATGGAGAAATTAATTTAAATTATGGAGAAACCAGTCCATGTGAAAACTCAGAACTATATTTTTGTATCTCTCTTTGAGGACTGAAAGCAGAGAGAGGAAAAAAAGAAAAACACGAAACAAACAAAAAATTGAGCAGCTTCAGACTTTGTGAATAGATATTTTGTGGGAAAAAAAGTCTGATACAGAATATCAGCTCTTCTGGAGATATTTTTCTGGTTAGTGCCCTCCAGTCCCAAGCACCCAAGATCCTAAGTGTAGTTTTCTGGTATGATCAGATTATCTTTGTATTGTCATAGTCAGTCATGGATTCACAGAATGAATAAGGTTGGAAAAGACCTCAAGGATTGTCAAGTCCAACCTGTCACCCAAGACCTCATGACCACTAAACCATGTCACCAAGTGCCACGTCCAATCCCCTCTTGAACACCCAGGGATGGTGACTCCACCACCTCCCTGAGCAGCACATTCCAACTGCTAACTGAAAGTTCTGTGAAGAACTTTCTCCTCACCTCGAGCCTAAACCTTCCCTGGTGCAACTTGAAACTGTGTCCTCTTGTTCTGGTGCTGGTTGCCTGGGAGAAGAGACCAACCCCCTCCTGGCTACAACCTCCCTTCAGGTAGTTGTAGACAGCAATGAGGTCCCTGTGAGAGCTTTGGTGCTGGCTTCAGTGGGAACAATGATGGACTGCTAATGAACACATTCAAAAATCTTTTCATTAATGATGTTAGGTCTGTCCTTGTCCCATCGGTTCATGAAAATGACAGTTTTTTGTTAAAATGTCTGGAAAACCTTCCAAGTGTCTTTGATTCTGCCCCATGAAACAAGTCCTGCATTTGTTGTGTCATAGGGCTGGGACTGAAGGTGACAAGTTGCAGTAAGGGTGGGATGTGTTTCCTAGCAAGCTTTTTGGCTATGCAGAACTCTTCTCTTGTGGTCTAGTTATGGTCTTCTCCCATTCTGCAGTCAAATGCAACAGCTAATTCATAGGGCAGCTGATTGCATATAGGGCATGGAAATAAGGAGAGAGCATAGTGTCATCAATGAATGAGGTATAGCTTGCTCCATGGGGGAGCCAATGCTGAGCCTATGCAGGAGGCTTTACTCAGTAGTTTATATTAGTGCATTTTGCAGGTTTCCATCCCAAGTGTCTCGGTATGTGAGGACAAGTACAACTACACATGTTTAAAACATATTAAGCATTAATAGATTGTGTTGTTTATGTTGCAGACTAATCCGTGAATTGTGGAGGTATAAAGTTGGTAATGTCATTGGCTCATGCTTTTATTTAGAGTCTGTATGTGGAGTCCATGCAATGAGTGGTATACTCGTGGTTCCCCAAGCTCTGCAGCTTGGTGTAACTGAAGATGCAACTCCCTGACACGCACCTCATGGTTCACATATTCACAGATTGCATCGGATTGGAAGGAACCTTCAAAGGTCATCTTGTCCAACCTCCCCTGCAGTAAACAGGGACACTTCCAACTAGATCAGGGTCCCAGGGCCACATCAAATCTGATCTTAAATGTCTCCAGGGACAGGACCTCAACCACATCCTTGGGCAACCTGTTCCAATATTTTACCACTCTCATTTTAAAGAACTTCCTCCTCATGTCTGATCTAAATCTACCCTGATTCAGTTTGAAACCATTGCCCCTCATCCTATTGCTCCAAGCCCTTCTAAACAGCCCTTCTCCAGCCTTCCTATAGTTCCCCTTCAGATACTGAAAAGTAGTTACAAGGTCTCCCCAAATCCTTCTCTTTTCCAGGCTGAACAGCCCCAATTCTTTCAGCCTGTCTTCACAGGAGAAGTGCTCCAGCCCTCTGATCATCTTATTGGCTCTCCTCCGGACCCACCCCAGCAGGTCCACATCTCTTGTGTTGGGGGCCCCAGAACTGGACACAGTACTCCAGGTGAGGTCTCTCCAGAGCTTAACAGAGTGGCAGAATCATCTTTCTCAATCTGCTGGTCACATGAGGTGGTAGGAAACCTTACCCTGATGAACAAGTGGTGCCTAGCAAAGACAAAGCTTTCAAATCATTTGGAAAGGGGAAAAAAAAAAAAAGAAAGAAAGAAAGCAGTCAGGATCTTTTCCAAGAATTTGGAGGAAGAAAAGAGAATTTGCCATAAGCCAAGCTGTTGAAACATTGTCTTAAGAAAGCGTAAGGAATTGGCTTAAGGAAGGGGGAAAAGGTGAATGCAGGTACTACGAGGTCCCTTTTTGACTCTGCTTGTGGTTGTCCTGGTATGTCTAGTCTTAAACTTGGCATTTCCTTTTGTAACAGTGTATTTACCAGAGCAGTCCCAAAGTATCCTTTTTCTCTATGTGATGACTTAGGATACCCAGAGCACACAAGCACCACCAGGGACCTTTACAACTACGATGATGGGGAACAGATGGCTGCACAGGAAGAGCAGGTCTTGCCTGGGAACTCCAGCTATGAGAGCTGCATCATAAATTCATCCCTGTGTACCACTGATAAGCAGTTTTTAAAAGGGAACCTTGTTATGAAGAAACAGTAGAAGCAGTCCACAGCAGGAAAGGAGGGCGTTAATGGCATCTGTATTGCTGGGTCTTCCGTCTGGAAAACACCAGCTCAGCACAGTCCCATCCAACACTTGGTAAGCGAGGGCTTTTTATCCACTCCCGACAGAGGTTTCTGACTGTTCCTCACTACATGCACATATCTTGCTGCCCAATTTGCATTTGAATATTGAGCAACAAAGTGTGACTGCACCAAGTAGGGACCATTAATTTGGAGTGACTTCTACAACTCCACACATCTAATTCTTCACTGAAAATAGAGGTTCAGAGAGAGTTCTCTAGTTATATGCACCTCTCCTGTGGGGCTATTCAGTCTGGAGAAGAGAAGGCTCCTAGGAGACCTTATTGTGACCTTCCAGTATCTTAAGGGGGCTTACAAGAAAGCTGGGGAGGGACTTTTTAGAGTGTCAGGTAATGATAGGACTAGGGGGAATGGAACTAAAATAGAAATGGGTAGATTCAGATTGGATGTTAGAAACAAGCAAAACTTTGGAGTTGACAGACTTCCTTCAGAACTTCAGGCATCAGTTCTTATCAAGTGATACTTTTTCTCTCTTTATGATAAGAATTTCGAGATCTTTTCAATTTCCCTTTCACTTATCCACGTAAAAACAAACCAAACCAAACACATGTATCCTGGAAATCTTTAGAATTATATCAAAAATATTAAATTGTTTATCCATGGTAAGTGACATATTTATCCTTTCCATGATCAAACACCCATGCCTTCAATGGAAATAGAAGCATTTAGCACTTCATAAGGCTGGACAATTATCTGAGTTCATTTCGCATCCATGGGAGATTTTCTATAAACTTCAGTAAGCCATAGGGATTAGGCATTCCATTACTAGAATTTCCTGCTGTCAGGATGAAACAATAGGAGATGAATCTCTGCTGACTGGAGGTGTCACAGTCACCATTACTAGCCATGCACTGAGTAGCCAATCTTGCATTTGTTTTGGTACTTGCCACCCAAAAGATGAACACGATGGCTGAGGAGACCATTCAGATAGGGATGACTGAATTCTAACTTTGAAATGAATGTTATATAACAGTAGATACTTAAACAAGACCCCAAGTTCCAGCAAAGGTCAACATACTTCCACTTCAGTCTGTGACTGGGTAGGTTTAAACTGGACAGTGCTGGATTAAAGCACTGGCTGGATGAACAGGCCCAAAGAGTGGTGGTCAATGGACTTAAATCCAGCTGATCACAAGTGGTGTTCCCTGGGGGTCAGTGTTGGGACAACTTCTGCTTAACATCTTTATTGATTACTTGATGAAGACATAGAGTGTGTCATCAGTAAATTTGCAGATGACACCAAGTTAGGTGGGAGTGTTGATCTGCGCCAGGGTAGGGAGGTTCTGCAGAGGGACTTGGAGAGACTGGATCAATGGGCCAATGTTAATAGGATGAGCTTCAAACAAGGCCAAATGCCAGGTCCTGCACTTGGGTCACAACAACCCCAAGCAACACTGCAGGCTTGGGGAAGTGTGGCTGGAAAGCTGTCTGGCAGAAAGGGACCTGAGCGTTCTAATCAACAAGCAGCTGAATATGAGCAAGCAGTGTGCCCAGGTGGCCAAGAAAGCCAATGGCATCCTGGCTTGTATCAGAAATGCTGTGTCCAGCAGGAGTAGGGAGGTCATTGTCCCCTTGTACTCAGCTCTGGTGGGGCCACAAGTATTGTGTTCAGTTTTAAACACAAGAGAAATTTCAAGGTGCTGGAGCGAGTGCAGAGGAGGGCAATGGAGCTGGTGAAGAGCCTGGAGAACAAATCTTATGAAGAGTAACTGTAGTAGCTGAGGCTGTTTAGTTTGAAAAAGAGGAGGCTGAGAGGAGACCTCATTGCTCTCTACAACTACGTGAAAAGCTGTTGTAGAGAGGCTGGTGCTGGTCTCTTTTCCCAGGTAATTAGTGACAGAACAAAAGGGAATGGCCTCGAGCTACGGCTGGGTAGGTTTAGACTAGAAATTAGGAAACTTGTTTTTGCTGAAAGAGTGGTCAGGCATTGGAATGGGCTGCCCCTTGGTCACCAACCCTGGATGTGTTTAAAGGTGGTTTGGACGTGGTGCCTGGGGCTATGGTTTAGGAGTGAATCTTGTGGAGTAGGGTTCTGGGTTGGACTTGGTGATCCTGAGGGTCTTTTCCAAGCTGAATGTTTCTGTGATTCTGTGGTAAATGCTACACAGAATTCAGGCTCTGGGACTTCAATTTTGCAGCAGGAAGAAGTTTGCAGTCCAGAACGCAGTAATGCACTAAAACACTCATTTAACAGTAGTCGAGTAGCCAGTTCACTGTCAGTATAGAGAAATGAGTGCCTAGAAACAAATTCTGTTTATTGGTGTTTGACCTTAGGCGTAACTAGAAAGTCATTTAGTAACATGCCCAGACACCAAATAATTGATGTAATGATTTATTTAGCACTTGTTCCTTGCTTATAAGAGCTACTTATATGAGGGCATGTATTGAAATGTTCATTGAAAATATGAATTTTACAGCTCTTTATCAGACAACTACAAAAGTATAACATTAATCATATATATATATATATAATATATAAAACACTGATTTTAGTGTGCTGAGTAATGAGGAGGAGAGAATAGTCTAATGAAAGGGGGTCCAAAGAACCCATTTCCATGTGTACAATGGGACTGTCATCTCTTCATCTCTTCTGCCAATTACTGTCACCAGTGTGAGAGTCACAAGATAGCAAAGTAGCTAAACTGCTACACATCACCATCCTCTTCTTCTTATAAACAATTCAGTTCCTGCCATGTGCCCAAGGCTGCACCCTTGTCCCTGCAGAGCTGTTACTTAGTCCCTAAAATGGGATGTGGGGAACAGCCTGTTTAAGGTGCATGGCATTGTTGTTCAAAAAGGACTGTTAAATATTCTCAGTAGTGGCAAGGAGAAGTTGTTATGATGCATCATATATTTCCTTTTTGATTCATACTGATTGATGAGAGTTGGGATCCATTCTGGACCAGTGCTGGCTGGGGCTGTTGAGAAGAAAATGCCAAAGCACCTCTACTTTGGAGACACTGTCAACACAGCTTCATGGGTGGAGAGTCACAATTTTCCTAGGAGCATCTACCTCAGCACAACAGCTTTTAGGTAGGGAAAAAGAAATTCCAAATGGAGCAAACTAACTTGGATATTTTCTTCCCCACCACTTCTGGCTAAAGCAGCCATAAAACAAGGGCCATTTTGGTATGATCTACAACAGGCTACTTTGGAAATTTCATTTAGAGGGGGTGCCCCTAGGATCAGTCAGTTCAGTGTGTAAGTCTGTAGAGAAAGGTTGGTGCTTCAGGGGGACAATCTATCACACTGAGGAGAGATATCATGGGAAATTGTTAGTGGACACATGAACACTACCACCCACAGGCACACATAATGTGGACAGAATTATTTTCACATTACTTAATATTTCCATCCACCACCTAAAATCCAGGTGCTTAAATGTAGGAGCAAGATTCTCCTAACCCTCACCTTGTAAAATCCTAGCAAATGCTTTACTCACATAAGAGTCAATTATTGGCAGACAGATCCAGACCTCTCAGCAGTAGTGTGTTTCCCTTCTTGGACAGGCTTGCATGGGCTCAAGGCCCTCAGAGCAACAGGGTGTACTGAGTGAAGCAATAACTTGGAAATGGTGTAACAACCACTGCCTTCCATGTTTGGACTTTTTTGCTGACAGGCTCTCTTCTCTCTATTCAGGCTTCTACCTGGAGAAATTCAAGCTGCAGAGGATCTAGGAGGTCCTTGGACATCTCAGTCTTGTCTTTTCTAGTGCTGCTCAGAAGCAGCTCTGCAACATCAGTGTGTTACAGCAGTGCTAAATGTAAGAGAAGTAATTTGGAATCAGGCTTTCTGTGGACACGTAATAGAGATGAGAGAAGTATAAAGAGAGTGCAGAGAATTTGCATATAAATGTGAATTTTTTTCAGGTACGTATAGATTTTGAGAAAGAATTGAGGCAACCCCTTTGAAAACTTGGGCTTAGATTTTATACTTACCCATACATGCAGAAGAAAAGAGAACCTATTTCCTGGTAGTTCTGATTCTGATTTCCTGTTTTATACTCAGGTTCTCCTGCAGGGACATGTTGGATCTGATTTATGGTTCACACATTTTTATTGGTCATGGTCTTTCAGAATAATTCACAGCTAAAGCAATTTTGGGGGCATCCAAAAGAGCAATGCTTAAAAATAAAATTTCCATGACCTGCAGTGATTTAGTACCTGGCACAAATCCTAACCAACCCCAAACTCAGCAATAAATAACTTGCAAGAACATCTTTCTTCCTGTGGCATTACTTCCTCCCCTAGTGCACAAATAAAGAGTCCTACACTGCATTCCATACTCAGACAAAATTGCTGTTGCAGCTAGAGGGACCTTTCCCTCAGTGGTCTAAAATCTGCTCTGCAGTTGTCATAGTGGTGACACAATGGTTTGAAGCTAGACCACTCTGCCCTGAGGTTTGGTTGGACTTGATGGTCTTGGAGGTCTCTTCCAACCTGGTTGATTCGGTGATTACTCATGTCACTTTGGTCATCACTCTCTATATCGTAGTCATGCAGCTTAACACAGGTCTCCAACTCCTCCTGATTATTCCCCATGCTCTGTGCATTGGTATATAAGCATTTACAGGATCAGAGGATTTAAGGGGTTGGAAGAAACCTCTGGAGATCATCGAGTCCAACCCTCTGCCAGAGCAGGACTACAGAATTTAGTGCAGGTTGCACAGGAACACATCCAGATGGGTCTTGAAAGTCTCCAGAGAAGGAGACTCCACAACCTTTCTAGGAAGCCTGTTCGAGTGCTCTGTGACCCTCACAGTAAAGAAGTTCTTTCTCATGTTGAGGTGGCTATCTTGTTGTAGTTTACTTCCATTGTCCCTTGTCCTATCACATGGCACAATTGAGAAGAGGTTGTCCCTTCCTTCTTCACATTCAGCCCTCAGATATTTATAAACATTTATTAAATCCCCTCACAATCTTCTCCAGACTAAACAGCCCCAGGGCTCTCAGCCTTTCCTCATAAGGGAGTGCTCCAGTCCTTTAATCATCCTTGTAGCCCTTCATTGGAGTCTCTCAAGTAGATCCCTCTCCCTCCTGAACTGGGGAGCCCAAAACTGGATGCAGTATTCCAGGTGAGGTCTCACCAGGGCGGAGTAAAGGAGAACCTTCCTCGATCTGCTGGACACACTCCTCTTAATGCACCCCAGGTTACCATTGGCCTTCTTGGCCACAAGGGCACAGTGCTGTCCCATGGATAACTTGTTATCCACCAGGACTCCCAGGTCCTTCTCCACAGGGCTGCTCTCCAGCAGATTACTTTCCAACCTATACTGCTGCAATTTATTATTCCTTCCCAGATGCAGGACTCTGCACTTATCCTTGTTGAACCTCATTAGGTTCCTCTCTGCCCAGCTCTCCATGCTGTCCAAATCTTGCTGAATGGCTGCACAGCCTTCAGATGTATCAGCCAAGCCTCCCAGTTTGGTATCATCAGCAAACCTGCTGAGCAGACACTCTGTCCCCTCATCAATGTCATTGATGAAGATGTTGAACAGGACCAGGCTCAGTACTGAACCCTGGGGGACTCCAACAGTTACAGGTCTCCAGTTGAACTTGGCACCATTGATCACCACTCTTTGCATTCTACTGTGTAACCAGTTCCTAATCCATCTCACTATCTGTTCTTCTATGCTATACCTCCTGAAATTGCTCACAAGGATGTTGTGGGAGACAGTGTCAAAAGCCTTGCCAAGGTCAAGGTAGACTACATCCACTGGTCTCCCTGCATCTACCCATTCAGTTATGATGTCATAGAATGCTATCAGATCAATTAAGCATGATTTACCGTTGGTAAATCCATGCTGACTACTCCTGATCATCTTCTCTTCCAAGTGCCTAGAGAGGACCTCCAGAATGAGCTGCTCCATCATTTTTCCAGGGATGGAGGTGAGGCTCACTGGTCTGTAGTTTCCCAGAATCTCTTTCTTGCCCTTTTTGAAGACTGGAGTAACATTGGCTTTCCTCCAGCCCCCAGGCACCTCTCCTGTCTGCTAGGATTTTGCAAAAATGATGGAGCATGGTAGAGTGACAACATCAGCCAGCTCTCTCAACACTCTTGGGTGTATCTCATCAGGCCCCATGGACTTGTGTATATTCAACTTGTGTAACAGATCCCTAACCCAGTCTTACATTGACTAGTGGAGAGTCTTCCCTCCTCCAGGCTATCTTGCAACCCAGAATGATTCTGGTTTTATCTGCAGGCAAACAATGCCCATTTTATGAGATCAAGTCATTTATATGTTGTTATGTAAACCAGGCAAAATGCCCTTTTAATGCTCTGGAGCTGATTACCACAAGAGTCTTTTTGACTTGCCTTGTGCATGACCGACACATGCTCCCGCAAGGACAGAAATGCTCATTAAACATAGTCACAAAATGCCATTTGCAATGTTCTACATGTAACACCTTCACATATTTCACACCATCAATTACTAATGCAAAGTGCAATAATAAACAGCAAAATAAATGTGCAAATGAAGTCTTAAATGCCTAGAGCAGACCCCCTTCTGAGAAGCCTTGCAAAGCTCTTTTCTGCTCACAAAAATTGCTAGCAACAAATAATTTTTATTAGCACTGCAGAACTAATGGAGCTGTAGGAGAGAATTCTGGATTCCTTTCTGATTCATGCCTCACAGTGGAATTGTTAAGTTCCAGTTGCAGGATTTTTTTTATTTCTGGTGATGATGCATGAGCCAGAAAAGAGCAAGGTCCAAATGGTTGCAGAGCTGGCATTCATCAAAAAGATTTCCTTGTAAAAACTGAGCAAATCAGACCAAAAGACCCTCACACTCCTTTTTTTCACAAATTCTCTTTTTCCCCATTTTCTTGCATTGCTTTGTTTTCTGTGTAGAATTTTTATATTTGAATGAAATGTGCTGTTACAGAAGAATTTACTGAGCTCCAGTCCTGCAACATGACATGCCTGGCCAGAGTGCTACCCCATGCACAGGGAGGAAGGCAGGAGAGCTCCATGCAGTTTAGCTGTCTGCTCACATGTGGTCCATTATCAGCTAGTATTTTTGAGGGTTTCTCTGCTTGAATTCATTTGTACAGTTACTTAGTGTCTAGTGAACTCATTCTCCATCCAGCTTTTTGGTCTCCTTTCTCAAAGCAAATGAGCTTTTTTATATTTCTTCTAGTCCAGGCAGATCCTTACCAGAAGTAGCAATGTGGGTGTGGGTCTTTTCTCTCTGGTATCAGGTGATAGGATGAGAAGAAATGGCCTGAAATTGTGCCAAGAGGGGTTTAGATTGGATATTAGGCAAAATTTCAGTATGGTATGAGTGGTCAGATGCTGGAATAGAACACCCAGAGAGGTGCTGGAGTCACTGTCCCTGGAAGTATTTAAGAAATATGTGGACATGGAACTTTGGGATGTGGTTTAACAGCCATGTTGGTGTTAGGGCAATGGTTGGACTCGATGATCTTAGAGGTCTTTTCCAACTGAAACTGCTCTATGATTCTATGATACTATTAGGGGGGTTTATGCCATGCTATATAACAGGACGTAGTACACAGAGTGCTGTTTACACCAAGAACCAGTTACAGCACAGACTCACCCAGAACAAGGCAAGCTACTGCCTTGAGTACCATTCTTCTGGCCAGCAAAATGTACCCAGTGCTAAGGATGCTGCACTGTCATCTCAGTTTCTATCAGGTTTTAATTTCCTTTTGATAATTCTTGGTCACCATGTTGCCATAGGCTTCCTTGGCTTTACTTTCACATTTTCTGTCATGCAGACCTCTGCCAAATCAAAACTTCAAAACAGATGAAAGAAGAGAAAGTGAAGAGGAAGTGAAAGCTAAAAGGGCCACATGCTTTTTGAGGAAGAATCTGTCTGCAGCTGAGGATGAAATCAATGCCTCACTGTAGCCAGGCTGAGCATAAAGGCATGCACAGGGGGCCTGCTGGCCTAGTATATAGCAGATAAAACAATATTGCTCTGAATTCTAGGAAAAGGTAGCAAGCTCGATTTATTTTGAAGTGTCAAGTAATTCAGCTATTCTTCATTTAAAGCCCAAATAAAATCCTTCAAGAAATTAATATCAGAGTGCCCAGTTATGCTTTCTTTTCCTCTCCCTTGTTGGCTATCAGTGAGCACACAGAATGATATAAAAATGAGATATCAAGACATCTTTTCAAAGTAGATGGAAAGAAAAATTTAAGCAAAAGACAGAATCAGATCTAAGCCTCTTCATGCTTGGGAAACCATACATGTAAAACAGCAAAAGACTCTCCTGGCCCCAGAGGGATAGCGACCAAGCACTTGGAACTGAAAAAACCTGTATGAATAGGATATCAAATGACATAAGAGATAAAGTTTTCTTTGTCTCAGCTACCTTAATATTTTTGGAGAGTGTCAGTGGAAGCAGGGAGCCAACAAGCACCCAGAGGCAGGAATAGGGGAACGTGTCTTGAAATGGTCTTAGCAGGCAAGGAGACAGATATGCAGAAGGATGAGGGAGCAGAGGAGGAGCACTGCAAAGAGTCACAAGCACAAAGAGAAACTTCTTAGGGGTGTAGAAAAGGGAAGTTATAGGGAACATTTAGGTTTAGAAACATGACTCACATGACTGGCTTTTGAGCCCCATTTCCAAACAATATTGCCCCAGGACATGGAATATGGACTGCAATCTATGCTTGCACAGAAAGCTGTGTCTCCTTGGGTTGTGCACTACTCTACCTTCTGCCAGTGGGAGCCAGACAGAATCTGTGAAAAACGCACCTCTGCCCTTGCAGGAGGGGATTTCACCACAACATATGCTTAGCTTCTTGTCTTTGAAATGCTCATGGGTGGGGTGTTTGCATCTGCCCTCCAGTAAATAAAGAGAGCAAATGTTAGCCCATAGCAAGAAGTGCCCCACGAACCCTGCTCCAGATGCAAATGTCTTGTCTGCTTGTTGGCTCATATATCACTCCAAGCAGGAACTGGACCTTGCCATGGCGAAACAGTGAAATATTGACGGAGCAAGAGTATCTGTGGCAGAAAATGAGTCAGCAGGATCCCACCTTTCATCCAGTAAGATAGAAAGGCTATTGTTTCTGGCAAAGACAACATTTTTGAACTTTGGGAGTGTGAAAACAGTAACAGATTTATGACTTTTTCCTTGATACATGTAGCTGCCAGACTTTACCTAGCACATGTGAGGCATGAAGATCCTACACGAGCTAGGCATGCTGGAGGTTGATGGTTCTGGGATCAAGGAAAACAGCTTAGCTCAATTCCTCTTTGCATATCAAAACTGCATATGGAAATAACAACATGAAGGTGGAAGAACACAGTCAGACCAAAGGTTCATCTAGCTCAGAATCCTAGCAGGGGGCAGTAGAAAAATTCTTTGGGGAGGTCCCTAAGAATTGGAAATGCAGAGACATCCTCTCCTGGTTTCCAGCAACCATCAGCTTAAAGACCATCTAGGCCTGGGGTTGTGTCCAGACAACCAAGTTTAAAATCCACCATGGATTTACCTTCTCTGAATTTGTCTAATCCCTCTTAGAAACCATTACTCCATAGCTCTGTGATAGCTGCCTACACAAACACAACTTGTCAACTCCACACAGACTCTTGTGTGGATGCGAGGATCCATGCGAGCCTGTGCTTGTTAAAGGAAAGAAAAATGTAAGCAATCCTGGCCCTTTAAAACTGTCCTTCCTTCCCACTCATTTTTTGAAGTCCTTGGTTTCCAGGCTCCTCAGAGTACTAGGTATGGTCACCTCTGGTTTCTTCCTCCTCTAACTCCTTCTGGAGGCAGACGCTGCAGGAAGCCTGGGCAGTGAGGTGGCCACTGTTATGGAGTGCACTGATGACGAGCAGCTGCTCACCACAGGAAGATCTGCTGTCAGGGAGTACATCAAAGGCTCGTTTCAAAATGGTTCTGATACTTTGATTCACACAAAGGCAGATGGGCTGAGGATGATCCAGATGAGCCTAGAAAAGCCAGGTCATACCTCATCTGCTTGCTATGACAAATAGTGCCCTGAGAGCCAAATTATTTTTTCACAGCATTTATATGCTCCAGTTTTCCTTTTTGCCCTTGGAGCAATGGAACTAGATCCATATGAAATCTGGCCCTCCACTGTGTCTTTGTTTGCTGACCTGGGTTTGTACCTGGTTCTTGGCTGTTTCTAGAGTAAACACTCATGATCAGCAATGGCAGTGGAAAGCAATGTTCCTGCCTGGTGGACCTGCACAGCATCAATGGGATTTGGCAGTAGGGACTATATGTTAGTGTTAAACCCAGCCATAGCTAAAGGGAATCACTACAAAGGTTCCACCACAGCAACCCATGCTAAGATCCAGATTTAAAATTTTACAGTATGTGGAACCCTTTAACACAAGCGGAAACAGTTTTATCACCTGATTTGGCTTTATTCACACTGCCATTAAGTACAGCACTAATCTGGTCTGGTCACAGCAGAGCTCACACTTATATGGGTTGATGACAAGTTACTATGAAGAACATTTACTTTGTGTGGAACAAGCCATGCCATGTATAGAACAAGCTGATGCCAAATCAGCTGCCTCTCCAATAGCCATTTGCCCTGCAGCCTCATATCAAAGTCACAAGTAATTTCCATCATTGAGTTTTCAAGAGCTTTTTTTGGAGACATTGAAATCTCCTGGAGATACCATAAAATTGCTGTTGGGTTCAGAGGGAATGAAGATAGAGGAGTCAGTACAGCTTCATGAAAAAAAAAAAAAAAAAAACAAAAAAACAGAAAACAAACCAACCAACCAACAACAAACAAACAAACTAACAAACAATTCCCAACCAAACCAAAAGAACAACAAAAAAACAGGATATAAGAAAGCAGTCACCTTTTGCTTTTACGTTCTCACTTCTTGAGCACATCATCATCACCTCTGATCTGCTGGGTAACAGTTGCAAAGCAGAAAGAGATGATTCCCAGGACTTTATGCTCTAATTCTTGAGCTTTATGCTCCATTCAAGCCACCTCATATGCATTTGCTATGCCTGGTTATGCTCCACTCCACCTGCCCTCCTGTCTCCCATAAGCAAGTTTCCAGCACAATTTGGTCTGAGGTTTTTAGATTTCACTGCTATATGGCAGATGACAAAAGAAATCAGAAGAGAAGTAGCAGCTGTGTCAGCCAGAGACGGATGCGAAGCACTAACCCTGCTCAGGAGAACAAGTGAGTCTCAGAGGACAGCACAGGCAGCTAAGGAAGGGGCTTGTGAACCTCACCAGATTTTCCTCCTGCAGTGGCTAACAAGCTAGATCTGTTCACACTGAACACTGCTTGGAGATTTTCCTGGCACTTCTTTTTTTAACCCTCCCTTTTGTTCTCCCTTGTTATCTGCCAGCAGCTGAAGCCAGTTGGCTTAGTGAAGAGTGTACAAAAGAGAACAATCAAGAGTGGATTTCCAATCAGACAGGGACACAGAGCTTTAGCAACAGCAATGGACATCCCAGGCTTAGTGTTTAGTCATAATACATGAAAAATAAGGAACAATCAATTGCAGAAAGCCTGATGTTTAACACCGTAACAAAAAAAGAGATGATGAGTTTTCATTCTGGACTTTAAGAATGCCAATACTGTGTAAAAAAAAAAAAAGGTAAACAGAAGTGTTCAGTACTCTTGCTGTTGAGTCCCAAATGGAAGAACATGATGTTTTATTACATATTTTGAAGAATCAAATACAATCTAGAGCCTTTCTCTATTTCTGCTAATATAAAGATGATGATGATGAGCTACAAATAATGTCATGACACAGCAACTGCCCTTTAAAAAAGAAGAGGTCCTCCAAACTTTGGTTTCATAATACAACATTTGCTGAGGGACCATTTTAATGAAAAACATAACAGGATGAGGGCAGGTATCTACAAGCTGCATCTGAAGCCATAATTTAAGTCCTCTGCACTATACAGAAGATTCAGAGGTAACAATGACCAAGGACTTTGGCTGCCTATGCTTGGTTTCTTTCATAAGTGAAGTGCAGCACAGAGTTAAGCACGGGAAGCCAGAGTTCTGGGGGTAGGCAGCCCTCAAAATGCTTTGGCTAAGAAACCAAGATTATGTTGTCCTCCAAGGTCTGGAACAGTAAGTAGAGAAGAGTTATTACTTAGAGCTATAGCAGATATTTTTAACCTGGGCTCTCTGTGACCTGTGGAGACCAGGAATGCCTCTTGATAACAGACTTCAATTCGCCAACCGGTAATATGCATACAAACGAGGAATAAAAACTGTGGAAGCCATGGATTTACAGAATTGAGCAGAGCTGTAATTTTTGGCTCCTGGTTCTCATAGTGATGAGCTCTGTCACACCTTGATGTCTGCACAGATTTACCTGGCTATTTCGCCTGTGATTTCTTCCCCCCCCCCCCTTTTTTTTTTTTCTGCAGGCATTGCCAAGGTCAGTCCTCATCAACAGTGCATGGTAGCTTCGTTACTGTTTGACACAGTTTAGCCTCCTCATTGCAGGAGCATCAGACACCTCGCTGAACTGCATAAGCACCATTTGATTTTGCTCAAGAAGAAGCAGACAGAGGAAGCCTTAGCAAAGCTCAGGACATGAACAAGAGGAATCTGGGGCTTTCATCCCTCACAGTCTTTTCCTTTCTGTCATGCACTAAACAGGTCCCACAAGCACTTCTGGGCCTGTCACTGGGAGATAGAAGAGCACAAAAGTGCTTGTAGCCCCTGAAAGGCTGACAAGCATTAATTCATGATGTCCTATCTCCACGAGTGCACCTGTATCCTCCCTGACCAGAAACCAAGTGAAGGCAGCACTGAGCTGTGGTTATTATTATGCCCTGTTAGAGCTAGATGTGCTAATCCCATTCATGCAGACTGCAGAGTTGTGTGTTACAGCAGTGTTGTGCAGAGCCAGGTGTCCCAGCCCACAAGAGGTAACAGAGATGTACCCTCACTGATGTGGTGGCCTTGTACTAGTCTGGGCATTCAGCAACAGGGCATTTAGCTAACCTAGGTGAAAGATACAGAGAAAAAGGAACAGAAGGAAAGTCCTGATGTCAGCACATTTCTTTTGTGCTTCTGGGAGATGCAGAGCTGAGCTAAGAGAGGAATAGGGCAATTGCAGGGGGGCTTATGGGCTATGATGGGGCTGAAGAAATAAGAGATCTGTGGATCGTAGCAAGTCCCATGTTACAGACCATCTCAATGGGACAGAGCAGGAGGGAGTTTGTCAGGAGGCTTTCTGAGATAACCCAGATGGCCCTTTGCAGACAGTTTGCTCATTTGCTGGGATTCTTAATGGCTACTGAATGTTATCATAACTCACAGGCTCCTTCTGGAAAGGAGCAGCAAATGTGACCAGATGTGGTTGGATGGTCACAGTCCTGTGGTGAATAAACAGCCAGTGACAGGAAGAAATGGACTTTGAGCTTTAGGAAGGAGATTTTCAGCCCCAGCAGTCCAGAATTTCTAGCTCTTTGTTAGGTTTTATGTCTGGTTGTGCCAATTCAGAGGTGCATTAGCTGAAGAAGAATCCTTTATGTCTTCTGGCATTCAATGTTAAGACTATGATACCTTTGAGGGATATGCCAAGGAAGTCCTTCAGGCTCTTCTATAATCTGTAAGAATAAAGAGCTTGGCCTCCTATCCTTGGAGAAATGTCTTTGTCCAAATGACACAGGAGGAGAAGATGAGGATTTCAGTCACCAAGTCATTCACTTCAAAAAAGAGTAGCTTTCAACCCCAGGGTTGAAGAGGGTGTTGATTTTGAGCCTTAGGAGTACTTTGCCTTCTTGGATACCCTGTTTCTATTTCCTGCCCACTCTCCTACACAAAAGTGCAACTATGAACAGAGAACTAGTGGTGAAATGCTTGTATTATTTCTGCAAATTTAAGAGCATGCAACTAAACTGCATTTCCTTGAAATGCTACAATTTTTTGGGATGATGAGTGTGAAACCTTTCCCATAGGACACCCAAGTACCTTCTTCAGTGATAGAAGACAATATGTCAGATGGTCAAGCAATGGAGCAAAGGCTACAGCCTTAGGCTTCAGGAGGACTTATCTGGGAACAGGGGACCTACTAAGAGGGCACCCCTCAGCTGTTTTGTGGCCACTGAGCAATGAGTAAGCTGCTGACAGATGAGGCCAGCTAACTGTCCTTTGAAACAGAGGTCAGAGAGTACTACAGAGTGGAATGGCAAATGTATGACTGCAGAATGACAAGGCCCTGAGGGGAAAGCCAGATGTGGGATTTCCCTGCTCAATAAATGAGATATGGTATGAGTGCACCCAGCAAATGTACTCGTGACCTTTCTGTGATGGTCTTAATCAAAACAGGCCCTGTATGGAGCCAAGGGGCGACAAACCTTCTGAGCAGAAAGGAGTTACTTGAATGTGTTGAGATGTTCTCCCATAAGGAGAACAGGACAACCTCCTTCCCACTATCTCCCTCTTCCATCTTATGGACCATATCTGATCTTAAAAGGCTTGGTAATGAGTGTGCTTTGATTAAAGACCACTGAGAATTATTGATTTTCCATTTGGGGAGGAGGCTATGCATTGAACTGAAACAGAAAGAAAAAATTCCCAATATTCAGCAGAATGAAACAATTAATTCTGGCTGACTGAAGCATTTGAAGTGACCCCAAACAAATGCTTTCCTTCCATTGCCTTGGGGCATTAAAAAAAAGTAAAGAGGCAAAGCAAGACCGTCAGAGGGGGAGGCTAGGTGTCCTAGCCAAAGCTGTTGAAAAAAATGCTGCCTTTCTCCTCACTTTGTGGCTGGAGGTTTTAAGGAATAGTGATGTGCTGGGATGTGCCTGGAATGTGCACAAATAGGCTGCAAAGCTTTGGTGTGCTCAGTTCAGAGAAGCAGACGTGCATCTTATGAGAAGGTGAGAGGATAGGTGTTGATTTTATTCCACTTTCTAAAAATGGTAACTGTGCAAACAAAAGGAAGTAAATGTGTGGTGAGTGGGACTTGAGACTGAAGCTGAAGGAAGCAAGATCCAGCTGCTGGCAGTGAACATCCATCTTCTTGTGCATGACATTGAGAATGACTGAGTCAGGGCAACTTTGATCAAGATGCTGGGAAGAGCATCTTGATGGTGGGGAGATTCAGTGGGGAGCCCCTGCGCATAGCCATGAATCAAGCAGCAGGAGTATTTGAACTCTTTTCAAAAGTATTTGGACCCATTGCATGTGTACTAGGTAATTAGGGGAAGCTCTGAAAACAACCCCTCTTTGCAAAAGGGGCCCAAGTCCCCCTGAGAAACCAACCTCTCCAGATGGAAATGGTTTGTATCAGAAATGTCAGCATGGAGCATAAATAATGCTCATGGCCACCCATTGTTGGCTTTTGGCAAATTAAAGGTGTGCCCAGCTCCTCATCTTTGAACACATTCTTTTTACCAGCACTGCCAAAGGTACAAAATGAAGGACAAGCAGAACACGGGAATTTATTGAGCCTCTGGATGCGGAGTATGATGGCACATTTGTTACCTAGACTCACTGGCTGCTACCCGTGTCGTTTACTTGGGTTGCTTGTTCTGCCAAGACCACATAAGTCATCAGGAGAAATGCAAGCACGTTTCCATTTTTTTACATACATCAGGGTCACAGCACAATCTTTCTTATATTTTGCTTCTACGGAAAATACTTTCTTTTCTTTCAGTTTGTGCCCGGCACTTTTCCTCCTACACATCATGCAGACAAATAAACAGCCCCACAACCTAGCCAGAGAGGTTAGCAGGCTTGATATTGTGCTGTGTCTAACTGAGCCAGTCTTTTACATGTGTTACATATTCACCTTTTCTCTGGCATATGCATTGCACTTGGGAAAACACTCGCACGCAAAGGGATGGGCTCTGGGGAATGGAGAAACATTATCTAGCACGGGAATACTCAATTAATTTTCAGCAAGCAGCTTTTATAATACATAACATACACTTAACATAATACACTTTGGTCTCGTGCCAGAGATTCTAAATGATTAGGCTGTATCAATTTACTCTTGAAACACTGATTAAAATCTCAAAACTTTCATAGCAAATGATGCATGAACCAGAATCTGAAATGTGATGATTGAAATATTGCAATGTCACAGATTCATCACACAGCCTTTCCAAATCCACTCTCGGTTTCAGCCGGCCCCTTAAATGTTCTACTCACACATCCTAGTGATCAGCTTTTTTTTTTTTCTCTCCCGCTCAGTCTCCCCCCTCCCCAACACTCTGCCTCTAGGAGAGATAATAGCTAGGCCTTAAATGAAGCAAACAGGTCATTAAAATAGTAATTTTGTAGACATTCACAATGACAGACATTCATTCACTGCCAAAGACAAGTAAAGAATCAAGGACTGGATATTCCACGCACATTAATTCTACCACAGACCCAATCAAAGTTAAACATCCTCCTTCCTTCTTACTCTGAGAAATTTCCATTGGGCACAGAATTCAAACAAAGAAAAATGGAAAAATAACTATTCAGCTCTTACCCTGTGAATCGTACCCTAGCCTTGGAGCAGATCCTGGCAAAAAGTGTCACACCTTCTCCTACGAGAAGCAGGATTCACATCTCCCATTTCTTGGTGCACGGTCACGTCTCATCATTTGTTACAGAAAAGTGAGGTCAAATCACCCCAATTACTTTTACAGCCCCTCTGTAGGATGGCTTTCATCACAATGTCACTAAAATGTATTTAATTCTCACTGGAATCCAGAAACTCCAAGCCAAATTGCCTGCCTTGTGAAGCACATTGTCCAAAGAAGGTGCCTGACCTAGGAACCATTATGCAAGAGGCCTTCTTAAATGATACTTTAGCAGCAAGCCATTGCTATAAATCTACCATTGGGTCTCAAAAGTCTATAAAGATAAGCACACTTGGCCTTTTTCAAACTGTCAGTTACAGGCCTCTTACTTATCTGTCAGACTGCAAGTGTCTTCAGGGAGAAGCGATACAGGATTGAGATAGTCTTCTGGAGAGGACGTCCTGACCTGCTCTGGTAAAGGAGAGCAATCATTGCCCTGAAGGTAGGTGTCTGAGCCTTGACTCATCCCATTTAACCTCAGGCTGAGCTGAGAGTCTCAATACACTAAGATTTTTTTCACACAGTCTGTAGACAGGCACCTTTGTCAGTACTCAGATGAAGACATGATTCTGTCTCCATTGACTCCAAAGGAAATTGCTTCTAACAAAGTGTTCATTTAAATGCCTAAAGTGAGGTGACCTGGATCAGGCAGTAACCCAGAGTATCTGCCTTCGAATTAACTGCCTACATGCTCCACTGCCAAATCCATTGGTAGGTTGGGACCAACATGCTTGGCCATGGCCGGCATCACATTAGCGTCTAAGGATGCTAGGAACTGGGTGCTGGGTAGATGACCTCTGCTCCAAACCTTTTAGGGGCCATGAAAGGGAGAGACAAGTCTAAAGAAAAAGCACATTATCATTTCAAGGTGCAGTGTAGATGCCTTGGCTAGAGCCAGCAACAGTTCCCTGAGGGCTCCCCTCCTCCCAACTGGCAGTGCTCTCCGCTATGCTTTCTGCATTCTTGAGACCATGTTTGTGAGCTCTCCTGGTCCATCACATGCCACCGTTAGGGAACAACTTCTGTGTTCTTTTCAGAGCTTTTACTCTGCTCCAGCTCAAGCTGTATGTATGCAAGAGGAAAAAAAAAAAAACACAAAAAAACCCAACAACTGAATGAGATCATTTTTCTCTTCTCATCTCAGACATTCAGCCTGTTAGCCAGGGTTACTGGAATAAAGCAGGGAAGCTCTTTTTCCATAGCAAGCCATCTGGTTGACATAGACTCACACTGATGCTAATCTGTTGGTTTCTTTCTTTTTATTATTATTATTTTTTTTCCTGAGGAACACTTCATCTGCAGCTGTAAATTCAGACCTGCTCCCTCTGTGTGCGGAGCATTCATTGTGCACACATATTTATTACCGCATTATGCCCCATTGTAGGTGTCAGGAAATCATTGTTATCCTTGGTGTGTCTACGTTGTTCTAATGTCAGGGATGTACTTTCAAATGGAAATTAAGCAATTATGTTTCACATGGGGAAACCTGACAGACGCATAGATTTTTACACCACTGGCAGTGTCGCTGTCACAAAAGCAGACATTGTTCTCAGAGGACTGTCAAAGAAATGTATTTCAAGAGCAAAGCAGGAGGGGGAGGCGAGCGAGGAGGGGGAACGTGGGGTAATTAACTGTGTGATTCGAGTTCATAGATCACGGAGCTGTTTAACTTCAAAATGCGGCAAGGACACGACAATGAGGCTACTTAACTCATCCTTGAAAAGGAGGTTTCCAGTAGTCTTTTAAAACACAAATAAATGCTTTCAACTCTGTCTTCACCTCCAGCCTGGTTAAACTGGGATGTGACTGCGTGTTTACTATTTGCACCATTTGTTTAGAAATTGGTTTAAGTAGCCAGCAGGACAAGCGCTGAAGGAGCAAAGAGCCGTGCTGGTTCCCAGTTTATTGAGCATCACCCCCCTAGCCAAGCTGGCTGGGTGGTGTCCTTGGGCCAGGGAGCTGGGGATCCTCTGCCTGGTGAGAGCCATGTGTCACAGGTTGGTACCACACATGAAACAGAGCCATGGGCCTTCATTCAGCTCCATGGATCTTGTCATAATGCGGCACATAGTGCCAGCCTAGAGCCTGGTGCAGCACAACTCACTTTCCCTCCTCTTCACCTCCCCCGGATTATTTCTGGTTTGTTACAGGCTTTATTCAGCAGCCTTTTGTGTAACTCTCCTCTGCCCTTAGTCATTAGCTTCATACTACTCCTCCGGGTGTAATAGACCAACAGCAGTCCAAAGCCAGCAGCCAGTAAGCATAGGCAAAGGGCTGTACTCAAGCCCAGTTGAAATCAACAGGAATCTGGGGCCCAAGGAAGAGAATATCTTAAAGGATGAAGTTTTTCTAAAATGTTTCAATCACATATTCACCAGTAAACACACATGGTTTAAAGCAAGGCTGTAAGAATGTGTGGTGGTGTACACAGAAAAGTTAAATGGAACTCTAGCAAGACCTAAAAGCACTTAGGAGCATTTTGGGGAGAATTTATTTATTTAATGAATATTTTCAGTGGGCAAAATCTGTAGTAATCACTAAGGAAAAATTCTTGCAACCGTGATTACAGTGAGACAACTGTAAAATCAGGACTTCTGTAAGCCAAGAGCTGGATGAATGTGGCTGAGGAAATGGCCCTCAGCTCAAGGAGCTCATAGTAGAAATACAAAGCATCAGGGGAAAAGCACAGACTTCTATCTTTTATATCTTGTGTGAGGGAAAAAAAATTATATCTCACTCCAGGTCTTGGTGTATTATTGGAGTAAGCAAAGAACTGAACCCAGACCATTCAGATGGCAGTCTCAGCTTTTAAAATCCTCCTCTGGTCAATCAGGTCAGATTTACTGATGTGAGAGGAAAATAAACCCCACAGCTGCTGGTTTGGTTTCTGGGTGCAGGTCTCCAGGGTCTGCTCTTAGAGATGCAGAGTGGAAGCACCAGGACACATCTGCTGAACAAGAGGAGACACTACACCCTCCCCAGAGCCCAAGAATCCTTCCTGGGAAACTGTGCCTACTGCCACCTGTAGCACTTAGGCTGGGAACGAGTGTTGATGTCATTTGCTTCAGGACCCTTCTGTCCCTGACTTCTGCAGCTCATTGTTCAATTTTCCTACCTACTCACTGACCCTGGTCTCATGCTCTGATTTAAATTTTTTTTCATGGTCTGCCAGAGAAGGCATCACTTGCTCATTAAAACACCCCCTCCTGTCCCATTTGTATAATTCTCATCCCCTTGCAGAAAATAAACCACATGAAACCTGAAAGTGCATCTTGAAGAGATTAAAGATCACTGGACAAATAAGCACTGCTCTAACACCAGTAGATTAGCACTACATGGCTGCTTCAGTAAGAGGCAAAAAATCAATGCCTCACAGATTAGGAGAGTAAAAAGATCTTTTTGGTCCTCTGCAAATATGCATTTTACAACAAATGCACAAACTCTTTCCTAGGAATATTTGCAGCTGATAGGATGCTAAAGGAGGAAAAGAGGTTAGTGATGCTGTCGGGACAGTAGGCCACAAGCAGCCCATATGTGTGGCAGCGCTGCCATGCCTAGTGGCAAAGAGCACAGGCCACCCCAGGAAGCAAGGAACCTGAGAAAAGACAAGGTGTGGGCCCAGTGTACTACGCATGGACCACTCTTACCATGTGCAACATTGTGGTCGAAAAAGAGAATATGATCCTTGTGTGATTATACTTGAGGCAAGTGTCCCTGTGCTCTGCTTTATAATTTATGAGGTATTTCTTTTATCCAGCTTCAATCTCTGCTTTAACCTTGTACACTGCTACCTCACTTAACTGGGTTATCATCACTGCCTCCTTCTCTTGTCCTTCCTAGCTCAACTCTCCTTATGCGGTTGGTGAGCCCACTGGCAAGAATGTTTTTCCTCCACTTTGTCAGGTGGACCTTCTCTCCCCCTAGCAGGCCTCAAGCCTCAGAGTAGGCCCCATGCTCATAAATTCCAGATTCCTGTTGTCACCAGGTGTGCAACCAGGTGTTGACTCACTGGAGCTACCCTTTCCTCCCCTCGCCCTTCCCTTCACTCATGAAGACCAGGTATTGTGAGCATTATGGCTTAGGCTCTGCCAACCTATATATACCTAAGTATGTTAATACACACTGCTCGTTTCAACCCAATCCTTCCAAATCCCAGGACAGAAGTTAGCTACACAACTCCCATTCTGCTCAATAGGATTTGTGTGGTTACACTTTGGCAGAACTGGAAATAGTAACACATACATAGAACAGAACACACGGACACAAATATGAGGACATCTGAGAATGTCACTGTTAGTAGTTACTCTGCAAGTCCTCTGGGACAGATACTTCATCTCTCTGTGGTCTTCAAAGCCAAGCAGGACTTTTTTGTGCACTGTAAAAATAAACAGTCTTCTATAAAGAACTGCGGAAAAAGGCCCTGGAAAACTCGGGACCCAAAATCTCTCTGATCCTTGTAAGTGCTACTGGCAAACTCATCTCTGTGGTGGTTTTCTTTTAAAAACGTCCAGTAATGTTTTCTTCTTGCCATGGAGTAGCATGTCCATTCTGAGTTACTGCTTTTTAGTAGTTGCCTGCTACCTAGTGGTTTTCACATACCACTGGCACAAGTAAAGAAGAACATTTACGGCACAACTCCCAGACAAAATGAGAGGATGGAAAAGTGCTGAACTGAAAAGTGGTCCTCTTTGCTCCCCTGTGCTGCCCAAGCTCTCTCTCCTCTCTGACCTTTTGCCCACTGCTCCCTTATTTCCCATAATGATGCTTTTTACCTCCATAACTTCCTGCAAAATAAAGTACTCTAGCCCCTGTAGGACACCATTTGGCCCATGTTGCTGGTCACTAAGCAGTAGCCTGACATACACACTCAAGGGACAACTTGCCTTGGAAACAAAAAACAAAGTAGACAACTTTTTCTGAAGGTCTCCACTCTGCTGATTTTACACTCTTTAACCAACTTACTGGGGAAAAAGGACTTCACTGCAGTCCTGTGGTGGCACATCCATTACAGATTTCATAGAATTACAAAACAGCCAAGGCTGGAAAGGATCTTGAAAGATCACCACTGCAAAAACTTTTCCTTGTATTGAGATAAAATCCCCTCCCAGTGCAACTTATACCTATCTCCCCTTGTCTTCTCTATGTGTCTCCTCATGATGAGAGAGCCTAATTTATCTTGGTAGTTGGCTTTAACTACTGGAACACTTTGATGGTGTCTCCATGAGCCTTTTTTCCACCAGGGAGAAAAGATGGAATGCCATCAGTCTTTCCTTATAGGGCAGGTTCTCCAGCCCTTCAATCATCTTTGTGGCCCTCCTATGGACACCCTCCAGTCTGTCCATATCTTTCTGGAAGTGTGGGGACCAGAACTGAATGCAGTTCTCCAGGTGCATCGTGACAAACGTCGAGCAGAGTGGGACGATCATGTCCGTCTCTGTCTGCTAGTTTTCCCCACTATATTCAAACCTGTGTCCTCATTTCAGTCTCAATCCAGTTCTGCCACTGCTCCATCTGCTTAGAGCTTGAGCAGAGCACACACAGAGCCTGTGTTGGGCGTGGAGCACTTGCAAAGGTTAAAATCCTGTCCTGCCTGGGAGGAGCGTGCAGAGAATCCCTCCTTTTCTTCACAGATCTTGCAAGCTGCCAACTAACCTGTCATTCAATAAGATACCTTGGGAGCAGCTATGCTGCTAAAGCCCCATTAAGATGATTTTTTGCTAGGCTCATGGTATAACTAGACCCCAGGAAGGGCTGATGTTACAGTTTGTGCTTACTAAGGATAAAATTGTACCAAAGCAGCACAAAAACTGTAGTGGTTTTTTTGTCTGTAGGAACAAATGGCAGCATTAAATCCTCCACAAAGCTTCTGTTTCATAGAACCCAGTCTAAACCAACAACTCATGACCTGGATCTAGAGATAAACTTCCCTCCATGATGATTTGGAAGCCTGGGTAAGGGCTCAGTTACACTGCAGCAGGTTGTCTGTCTCACACAATGTTATGAACCAAATGGTAATCTCACATGGCTTTTCCTGAAATTGGAGCAAATTGGTGTCTCTGTGTAGCTCAGGTCTCCAAAGAGGTATTCCTCATGTGGTAAGCATGTGGGAATTCAAAGAAGTTCACATCAAGTTCACTGGATTCAGTTTTAAATGTATTTTTATTTAAACTGTAATCTTCTGAGCTAGTAAGTGTCACAACTTAGTGTGATGAGGTAGGGAGACATAATTCATATCTTATATATTGAAGGCTGAGGGACAGAGAGTTGAAGTGCACTTGGATATAGTCTTTCAGTTGAGCCTTAACAGCTTCAACAGTTACAACCCTCTGGCTGTTGGTTGCTGTTTTAATTCATGCTGAAAGGCTGAATATGCCTCACACAATAAGTCACAACATCACAGCCAAAGGGGCAAGGGGCAGTTAACAGCTGAGATACAATAACTGGAAATTAAAAAATCCTTAAAATCACTCACAAGAACACATCTGGAAAAGGGGTGAGAGGTCCAGATTAACTTACCTGTCTTCATTGCTTGCAGATAAAGCAGAGAATTCCCTGGTGTTTCCTTGCAAGTTGATGGGAATGTTTTAGGCACCAGAGAGAGGATTGCGAAATTATTACAATCTTTGCTTTCTCAAACACAGTAATTTGAGGGGGGGAAGGGGAAGTAATAGGGCAAAATTTCAATTACTGTTTTAGTGGTCTTAGTTAGTTGAAAAATGTGGTAACACTGCAGAATATAACCTGTAGGGTGGAGAGGAGAGGTTTACCCTCCCAACAGAACTGGTTAAAAATTAAGTTTATTATGTATTTATAAAATGAGGAGACAGAAGGGAGAGAGAAACAATACTTTTTGGAAAGCTAAAGAGCTCCTGAGAGCTTGAACTATCCTGTTTAGCCTGGAGGCAAAACTCAATGCCTCAAACACACAGAATCATAGAATCACAGAATGGTAGGGGTCTGGAAGGGACCTCTGGAGATCACCTGGTTCAACTCCCCTGCTAATGCAGGTATGCTTAGATCAGGTTGCACAGGAGCATGTTCAGGCAGATTTTGAAATTCTCCAGAAAAGGAGACTTCACAGCTCTGGGCAGCCTGTTTCAGTTCTCCATCATCCTCAAAGAAGCTTCTCTTTAAGTTCAAGTGAAAGTTTCTGTGTTCTAGTTTGTACCTGTTGCCCCTTATTCTATCACCAGTCACCACTGAAAGGAGCCCAGCCCCATCCTCATGGCCTCCACCCTCTCAGATACTTTTATGCATTATAATAGTTCTTCTGTCTTCTCCTTTCCAGGCAAAAGAGCCCCAGGTCTCCAAGCCTCTCCTCATGAGAAACACGTTCCAGTCCCCTAATCACCTTCACTGCCCTCCATTGGACTTCCTTCAGCTGCTTCCAGTCCCTCTTGAACTGGGGACCCCAGAAATGGAAACAGTACTCTGGGTGCAGCCTCACCAAGGCAGAGAAGGGGAGGAGAACCTCCCTTGACCTGTTGGCCACCCTGGAATACAGTTGGCCTTCTTGGCCACGAGGGCACCCTGCTGACTCACGGTGAACTTGTCCACCAGCACTCCCAGGTCCTTCTCTCAGAGATGCTTTCCAGCAAGTCCACCCCTAACCTGTTCTGATGCATGGGTTACTTCTTTCCCTTGCCCTTGTTGAGCTTCCTGAAGGGCTACTTCTGCCCAACTCTCTAGCCTGTCCAGGTCTCACTGAATGGCAGTGACTCCTCCCAGTGTTGTATCATCAGCAAATTTGCTAAGAATACACACAGGTCAGTGATGAAAATGCTGAACAAGACTGAACCCCATAATAGGATAATAGGTTCCCCTGGGGAGCACCACTAGCCACAGGCCTCCAACTAGTCCCTACACTGTTGACCATAACCTTAACAGAACTGCTTCTGGTTCTTGAAGGCCCTAGGCTCATACCGAAGACAACCATCTACAAATTTTGTGTGCAAATGGTGTCTGCCTCATTATGCATGAGAAAAAAGCCACATCTCCAGTGGGCAATTCTTTCTGGAATACAAAAACCAACATTTTAGCATGTTCTCTACTGAGAAAAGAAGAGCTGTCTAGAGGTGCATAGAGACCCAACATTCAGGTGGTTAAAATGACGTGGAACGATACCTTAGTGGCTTTATTCAAGGAAACTACCAACCTCTGCAACCATTCTGCTCAGTTTCTCTGACCTAGTACTGACTATATGACCAGGAAGTACAACAGGTACTTTACTCTCACTCCTACTAAATCAAGTTTGAACTGTTTATGAAGACCCTTTAGCAATGCAAGTTGCCCAGGGAACTCAAGAGGAAGTGTCTGGTAGTTCCATTGACAACCAGGATCACCTTCATTCATCTGTAGGCTTGCAGAAAGCTTTGATTTTGGCTGTCCTCATGAATGCAAGTGCCTGTTTTAAAACAGTTTTCTTGGTTGGCCTTAAGTCAAGGGAAGATATGGCTGTACCCAGTTAGCACCTTTTGAAAAAGAATCAGGCCCTTAAAGTGAAATGACAAAAGGTGAGCACAACAATGAACAAAACCCCAGATTAGAAGCCAGATATTAAGGCACAGCACTTTTCTACTAAATTCCTTTTTAGAATCTGAGGAGCCTCACTGGGTCATTTCACCCGTGATAACACTGCTGCCTTTGCAACCATCTCAGGGTACCAAATGCATTTTAAAAGGCAGCTTTGGAAAAATTTGGGCAATTTGCAATGTGAGAGACCCTATGAGACAAACCAGTTGTGCACACAGAGGTTACTAGAGAGCTAAGCTCAAGGCGCTTGAGCTGTGGCGGTTCTTTCAAGGTGTAAAGCAGTGTGCTGTTTTCTTTAGTCTTTGTATTACTTTGAGAATTGACTATTGAGCTAAGCAACTACTTCATATTCAAGCAGAAGCTGTCTTAGTGCTTTGTCCTTAGCACTAGTAATTCTCTTTCTACACCAAAGTGCTTGTGAGTGATTGGTTCGTGAAATGGTACAGATATTAACTGCTTCTCCTGCTTGGGTCTCATTAATACAAATAAACCAACTTGACTGCCAAATAAAAATTCACCACCATTGCTTTGCCCTTTATTCTAAGCATTTACAAATGAAATAACTTTCCTAACAGCCTTGAAGCCTCGTGTCAGCACTCAGCCTCATGGTGACAGCAGGATAATGTTTTGGCAGAGGAACAGTTTCTGCCTTGCGTTTGATTACCTACCTGCTCCAAAACACATGGAAAAGAATCATCTATCAGTTCTATGTAAGTCTGTGATGGAGCCCTTATACAGTGCATGTGTAATGGCCAAGAATGCAAAATATGTAAAAAATTACATGAATAGCACATCATTCCCTTCACCTCTACTCTCTTCATGCCACCACTCCGATTCACTGCCACGTTCATGAAAATGAAAATATCAAGAGTACCGCTACATGTACACAGAAATGGGTTTTCACTAGAGCACCACTACCCTAATTGCTTCACTGAATGCGTCTTAATGAACTTTTAGACTCATATCTCAGGATTAATTGTTTCCTGCAGCCTACCCTGTGGACGCTAACAGTATTAGCAGCCTGATGGCACTGCATTTTTCTTTGTATTTCTCTGTGAAATTAATAAAGTAATAATAATCAACAAATTATTCCAAAGGTATTTATTTATTGTACATTAATTAAAAATAAAATCTTACAAAAGAAAAAATTGGAACCACACATATATATAATATCTTATTCAACCATCAATCATTGAAAAAATATAAACTAGAAAAATAGGAATTTCATCGTGGACCCTTATAACGTTCTTGCAGAACTGCCTAGAAAACTAAGCTAAAAATAAATATTTTTTTTCCTTGAAAAGGTATAGTGCACATTTATTAACCAGACAAGCATAAAAGTAACAAAAGAATCCAGTGCAAATTTCAAAAACAAGCATTCAGATTACACTTCCTTTCGTACATGATTTCTGGAGTAGATGATCTCTAAGGTCCCTTCCAACCTAAGCCATTCTCTGGTTCTATGACCTAAGCCATTCTAAATGGTTAATAGTTTAACTTTTTCATATTCTGAAACAGTTGATCAGAATCAGTCAAAAAGAAAGCTGAATAAGCTATTGTCTCGTTATCTTGGCATTTAGTTTTCAGCAATGTCCTGATAAACTCTTAGAGCTCTTATTTGAGTTAGGGAAAAAATTGCCAGAGTAGAAGCAAAATATTTTCTTATTTCTAGAATGCTTCAAACACATTCACGCTTTACAGAACGTTTTTGGCCCTTTGCTGCAGGTGTCTGTGAACTGGGGGCATAGTTATAATTTACAGAAATACATATTATCTTAAAAATCCTGTCATTAAATTATTGATATTAAAAAGTGTTGTACCAAAGAACTAGATATTAATGGTAGTTTGATAAACAGGTATTTACAGAATCATAGAAACATTCAGGTTGGAAAAGACCCTTGGGATCACCAAGTCCAACCAATAACCCTACTCTAAACCACAGCCCCAAGCACCACATCCAGGGTTGGTGACTCCACCACCTCCCTGGGCAACACATTCCAATGCCTGACCACTCTTTCTGTGAATATTTTTTCCTAATTTCTAGTCTAAACCTACCCAGTCGCAGCTTGAGGCTGCTCCCTCTTGTTCTACCACTAATTACCTATGAGAAGAGACCAGCACCAGCCTCTTCACAACATCCTTTCAGGTAGTTGTAGACAGCAATGAGGTTTCCTCTCAGCCTCCTCTTTTCCAAACCAAACAGCCTCAGCTCCTTCAGTCACTAAGATTTTTTCTCCAGGCCCTTCACCAGCTCCATTGCCCTTCTCTGCACTTGCTCCAGCACCTTGACATTTAAGATAAAAACATCAGCCTGCATAGATTGCTTAAGGATCTCATGACCATCCACTTTCTGCATGCTTAACGTAGACCTAGGTTGACACTTTGGGTGATATTCACCCCACAGAATGTCTTTCACATGAGTGAAACAAACAAACAATAATCAGGTCCTTTTTTTTTTTTTTACCTGGAGGATTACATAGGTTTTGGTTTAGTTTTTAAGACAAAACATACCTGTTTCTAAGGCTTTTAATACCTTAGAATAAAAGGGGTAAAATAAAAATACAGCTTCTACAGTGCCCTTCTAAAAAGACATTGTATCTTAAGTTTTAGTACTTTGTCAGGCTCTCTCTGGATCCAGAGCTAGGTGACCATCTTCTGGATAGTAGGTCAGGGTTGGACAAAACCACGTAAATCAAATTCAGTGAAATTATTTTTAAAAATGTGCCTTAAAGAATATATTTAACTTCCCCCCCCCCCCCCCCCCCCCCCCCATTTTGGATGATACTACATCTGAAGAATGGACTTCTAGTCCAAAAAGTCAATCTCACTGAATTTGCCTAGATTTTGAAAAAGAAAATTGCACACCACATATTCTACCGTGCTTCTAAAACCTCTAATTATGGCCATTAAAATCAAATTATTTATAAATGAGTACAAAACCAAACCAAACCAAAACCAAACAGGAAAATTCATACAAAATCAAGTAATTGTTTAAGACTTGCTCAAGGATGCTGTTGGTCTGACCTCGCAAAATACTTAGGTAGGTGCTTAATTTTAAGCACGTGGGTCATTGTGCCAAGAGAGATTTTATGGTGAACACTAATGCACACATATTAGTACGACTGGCTCTTCCACTTCAAGATAAGCATGGATGTAAGTGCTTTGCTGGATATGGATCAGGATGCTCAGCACCTATCAGGACTTTAGGCGCTGATCCAGCAAAGCACTTACCCACACGAACAACAGTGCTGACTTTAAGATCACTGCTCATGTGCTTAACATTAGGCATGCTCATAAGTGCTTTTCTGGAAGGGCCCAATAGACCAATAGTATATAAGCTATAAAATTTGAAGCAGTGCATGTTTAACACACTGTGTATTTAACAATGCTAATCTGCTGAGATTTGCTTTTTCTTGGAATAGGGCATGTCTAACTTCAAGCATTTCTTTTCAGAAAGTGCATAAAAAAGAGCCTTTAAAAGCTGCTTTGAGATTATGGCAAGTTAAAATAATATTAGCGAGTCTCCTTATGCTCCTTCCATTTCTTCTTTCCATGTCTTTCTGCAGGCATCTAAAAAGGAAAGAGAAAACCCTAGTCAAAAACTTTAATCTGCTCAAATAAGCATCCACATATTTAGTTTCCCCTCTAGAAAACATCATCAGATGCAGCTGAACACATGAAAACAAGCATCACCGAACTCTTCTGGATTTCCAAACTGAATGCAAAATCTGCCAATTATGTCACTTTTCCACTGAAAATATTCAAACGACCGACTGTACAAACACAACAAATAGAACTAAGTTTATTACTTAAGACTGAAAATAATGTGCCAATTTAACCCTTGCACATTCCCAAGTCAATGCTGGTATTTCCACATGAAGTTTTCCATGCTCACTGGTGTCAATCCATTTGCAATGAAAAGTCTAAAGAAGTGGAAATGTAAGAGCTGCTTAATTCCAAAACAACACCTATAAAAGAATGACAGCTCACCAGACATTTACATGAATATGTAGGGATGGCATCTCAATACAGAAAAAGTCCCTCTTTCCATAATGGTACTGGCATACTGCTTCATGCTAAGCTCACCAAGGAACAAACAGCAAAGCACTTCATAATGACCTATTGCTACTGCTGGCCAGGGAGAACAACTATATTTAAATCTCCCTATTGTGGTAAGAAATACTGTTTTATGTATTGGGCACAATATGCCCTTCATAACTTCTAACAGCTACATGTTGAGGAAGTTTCAAAGTTATTAAATGTATTTCATTCTTTCCTAAAGGGAAAACAGTTTTTGTTTTCATGTGAAAGCTCTAATGGCTTTTGGAAATGGCTTGTTTTTTGGTTTGTTTGGGTTTTTTTTGTCATGTACAAATTCCTGATCAACTATAAGAATTCACTAATAAAATTACTATTGTTTTAAGTTACAGCATAGCTGACAGCTGAAGTCGAGATGTGACACACTAAAGGCCTCTATGCACAGAAGAACTCTACAGACTTGATTCTTGAGTGCAGTAGCAGACGTGAAAATCATGTACAGAGAAAGAAAACATAAAATTCAGTACCCCAAATCAGTCAGCACAAAGGCCTCCCATCTGTATCAGAATCATCCTTTTTCTGAAGAGAGAAACTGGCACTTTTTCTTTAGAGAAAGGTTTTTGAAGTGCTCAATTAAAAGACACATTTCTGAGATTTATTTCACAAAACTTCTGAACTATTAAAAGCCAAATTCATAAACCAAGCAGATTTAAACATGCAGAACAACTTCTACCACCTATCCATCCTACCTCATAGTTCCTGTTTCTAATGTCCTGCTGCTGGTATGAAGTTGGGGTGGAGGAAGGAGATATGTGGTTGTGGGAGGTGGTTCTTTGACTGTAAAATAAACTGCTGGGCTAGGCTGAATATTTTTCAAGATCTAGTCCTCGCAGTTCATGACTGCAATTGCTCGTTCTAGGCTCACCAGATGCTACTTCTTTCCAATCATAGCAAAGACGCATCAGACAAACCAATACATGCTGCTAGAGGGCTGATCTCCACTTATAGCCTAGACAGGAAAGGTGGGGAAAAAAACAAGTAAGATGGCAATTCTAAATTTGGTGCACATTGAAATTGTCACATACAGCGGCATCTTCTATTAACTTTTAAACCTAACAGTTAATGTCAGAAAAGGAAACTTTCCCAACAGTTCTGGTGAAATGCTGCTAAAGACAGGTGAACAATAGGGCAGCGTGGTGCAAGATGAATTTCTCTATAGATCCACATAGCAATTCCTCAAATTTTGTAATCCCTACTGCTCCCCAACCCCTTATATTGTTTCAGAAAACTGTCATTCATGTCTGAAATTTTATTAAAGTACCGAATGATTTGGGATGACTCTTAACTGAAAAATCAGTAAAACCTCTGCATCTGAAACACTTCTCAACTTACAGTCAAACACAAATACTATGGGTTGATGTTCAGAGATACAGAAGAATTAACAGCAGTGATTCCTCAGAATGCCTGGAAAGCAATTTTTTTTCTAAAGATCTTTATTTTGGGTCTAGGTAGTTGAATCAGACAAACATTTTTTAAATTGTCTGATTAGGAGGCCACAGCTGTTAAATCGATATCTCTGTCATCAGACGTAGTAATTCCCCAGATTTTCAAGTATTTTGCTCTATCTGCAATTGCAACCATACCAACTTCCCCATTTACAAACTATGTTTGAGACTGAAAAAAGCACTGGTTTGAAAGGCATATAAACCCCAGCATCAACTGCAAAACTGCACAAAACACACAGCAAGGCTTCTCATTCATTTCTGGTTGGAAGGGTACGCCACAGAGCTCTTTAACCTTACAGACAGCACTGTAACTGAAAGGTTGTAAATGGCAAGTAAGTCTGAAGTAGAAAAATTGCAGTTACTGAAAATTAGAGAACTCCTAGTTTCTCTGAAACTCCCCATTATGAAGAGATATAGGCAGATTCTCTACTGAGTAGATGCAGCAAAGAATGAAAATATATTAATGTTTTTCTAACATATGCATCATATCTGATCTACAGAAACGTAATAACTGGTGGATGAAAATGAGTGCTCTACAAAACCTACACAAAGGCTTACACAAATGATCCTGCTGATTCAATTTCTTTTTCAATTGTTTGAACCAGGGAAGCTGCAACACAGCAGAAAGCAATCCCTCTGACAATATACACAAAAGACAACACCCGAGACTGAGTAGCGTGTTTTAAGTAACATCCCGTCTCATGCAAATCTCCACAAAACTAAGCCTTTTCTAAGTGTTGTGGTTTAACTCAGCAGGCAGTGAGGCACCACAAAGCTGTCTGCTCACTTCCCCTAGTGGGGATGGGGGAGAGAACTTGAAAAAGAAATTGTAAAACTCGTGGGTTGAGATAGGACAGAAAAGGAAGGGAAAATAATGACGGAAAAATATACAAAAGAAATGATGCAAAATGTGATTGCTCACCTCTTGATGACTGGTATCCAGCCAGTCTCTGAGCCTTGGGCCATCACCCCCTGGTCAGCTCCTCCCAGTTTTATTGTTCAGAGTGATATCATACGTTACAGAATACCCCTTTGGGTTATTTGGGTCAGTTGTACAGGCTGTCCCCCGCCCCAGCTTCACGTGCACCCCCGGTCTACTTGCTGGCAGGGTAGTGTGAGAAACTGTGAAGCCTACTGCTCAGCAACAACTACACTATCAGTGTATTACGTTATTCTCATGCTAAGTTCAAAATGCAGCTCTGGACCAGCTACTAGCTACTCCCAGCCAAAGATAGGACACTAAAACACTCATACTAAAGCTTTTGAATCTAGCTCCAAATAGGCTTCTTTAAAACCCCCAGATTTGCCTTTAAATAAATTTTCCCCTAATTATTTTTGTAAGGACCCGTCAACCTTGCAACTGAACACAGAAATACATTTCTATTGCTATGTGTTAAGAGATTTATCATGTCAGTCCAAAGTGATGCAGTAATTCTTTAAGGATTAAAAGTTATACACAGGAAAATACCAAACCTTAACACACAGCAAATATAACAAGCATGCATTTGTTTCACAAAGCACTTTATTGCATTACATGCACATTGACATTTATTGCAATTCATTCCTGGCTTAATCAAAACAAACCAAATCCCAATACACTTTCTTTGCCTTGATGAATTGCCACCAATGGCAATGCTTACATCGGCACAATGTTGTCCTACTCTGCTGTTATATATGAAGTAAAAAACTTCCAGAACTTCTCAAAAAATAATGCTTCTTATGAATGAAAAAAATCTTCTTAAAAACTCAAAGGATGGTATGTTCCTGTCCCAGAACAGAGTGCAATGGAGAAAACTCTGTGGTGGCCTTGACTAAGCTTGCTCTATTAGAAACTGCAGTACAGGATTGTACCATGCTGAACCTTGATTTCTTAGCTCATAGGACTACGCTAATACAGTGAAGCTGTCTTCCTAACACAGGCTGAAATATCTGCACAGTACTGCCTTGCCTCACTGAGGCATAACAGCAGTGTCCCACACTAGCTCACAGATCTCTTCAGCACACTCCACCATGTACACAGCCATGCCCTGCATATACCATACTAACAAAAAATCCCAGGAGACATCTTAAGCTTAACATAAAAATAGCCACTGTATAAAAACTCTTTCAAGAACAAGTCTTTATTTTGATGCTTTAGTTTTGGAACTGAAGAAAGAAGAAATAGATTTCATTCCACTCTTATCAACTTTGGCCAGAGCCTTTTGTGCTGCAGTCATCTTGATGTTTGCCTGTTAGTGAAATGATAAACAGAAGTTAAGCAGCATCTCCAAAGGAGTGGAATATAAGCTCCAAACTCCTAAATACAGAAGTCAGGCAAGAAGCTGAATTTTTTTTTTAGCATACATTAGTAAAGCTAATGTTATTCAGGGCTTTAAATTGTAGGAGAAAAACTTTACAAAACAAATTTAAGATTATTCAAACAGAAAAGCACTTGTCATGAATTATTTAACCTCAGACAAAGACAGAATCAATTACAAGGACAAGGAGGTGAAATATCTTTCCTTTCTGCAGAATGAGGTATCCCAACTCAAACGTTTACTTTGGGATAATCCCTGCCTGTACATTAAGAGGAATAATGCATGCAATATAACAGATGCATACTGTACCCTCAGACTCAATCTCATGATTATGCTGTCAGCAGGCTGAATTACAGCCTTGCATTACAGATGATGAATAATTCACACTGATTTATTATAAAAGACTCTATGCACAGTGAAATAAAGGGAAAAGAGATGGAAGAACTAATGAAGAAGGTAACTAACATTTGCAAAGCACTTTGAGGCCACTGGGACAAATTCCCAGACTTTTACACCTAAAACACATTTTATGAACCACATTTTATAGAGCTGACCTCGTTTATTTCCTATATTTTAAAAGGTTATGTTTTCCCTATTAAGAAAACTTTGCATTGACCTTTCTTTATGATACTCCTCAGCCTGCAGGACTTCACAACTACAATATATGGGATCGGCTAGAAGGTTATAAACAGGACGGAGATATGCAACAACGGTATGATTGTCTGTGTTACTGTACAAACAAAAACACTGCCAAAGGGTTTAAAAAAGAGTAGTATACTGTACAGAGTCCAAGAGCTATCTTTGCTTTCCCAGATTCTCTCATCGACGTGCTTCATTATTTCAGAAGTAAATCACAGTTAATGTTAAAATTAATTATCTCCGCTTGGTTTATTTCTATATTTATGCTCAGTTCAAAAGTCATAGGTACATAATGGGGTAAGGGTGGAAACATGCACATTTAAAACTATTTATCACCATCACTTAGGGGGCAATCGTCTTCTTACTTCAAAACTAACATGTGCCCTCAGCACAAAAAAATCCAGGGGTTTTGGAGGGAGGAAGGAATGCATCTGTCACCAGCTGCTTCTCTTTGCAAATGGATAAAGAGTAGTTAGCATTAGCCTGAAGGTCACAAGACCAGCACACAGGGCCTTTTTTGTTCCCAATGGGACTGGAGAAGGATTCATTTTCTTTCAACATTCAGAGAAATAAGCCAGTTCAAGCCTCACAACCTTGGCACACACAGACAGAATCTGTCTTTTCATACCTCTGTTGCTCTCCTAGGAATAGTACAGTGGCAGGCACCATGGGACTTGGATTTGAACTGGCCTCCAAACTTGTGTTGGAGCTGGCAATCAGCAAGCTCTATGTTGATTTAACTTCATTAAGTTAACATAAGTTAAGTGCACAAGCAATACTTCTAGGTAAAAATAAAATCTGCCTTAGCATCCTTTAGAATTTAAGGGAATGCTGCTTTCTTTGTTTCATTTTCAATTAATTGAAAATTAACAGTTGCTATCACTGAGCCACAGGATTTCTCATGTAAAGACCCCAAAGAGCTTTGCAAACATTAGCTGAGCACTTTAAAACATATCCAAGTCTGTGAGGGTCATTAGAATGTTCACTGAAAAAATATAGTCGAACAGTAACTTTTTAGAAGAGTTCAGAATATGACATGAAGTCTATCAAAGTTAAATTAAGCCTGAACGAAAAGTTCAAGAAGATACAACTAAAGACATTTGACATTTTGTATTTGTTTTTCTGATATATTTTGGAGGAGAAAAATAGGAGCTCTTGTGCTAATGTTTGATGCTAATCTATGCTTTGGCAAAACATGCACGAAGGCAAGACTTGCTTACCTTTTTGGTTTTCGGATTGGTGCTGTTAAACTTAGTATAATCTTGTTCTGCTTCCACAGGGACATCTGATAATTTCCTTTTCTGAAATGTTAGAGTGAGGAAGTTGCTCTGTCAATGACTTTTATGATGCACACACATGGAATTTTAAAGCTTCAGCTTTATAATGTAGCCACAGCACCAAAATAGGACTGCCAATCAACTGAAGAATCTGCAGTAACAGTGGAAAATCTGTCTTCTTTACACAAGTATATAGCATTTCTACAGTATTCAGAAAAGATCATTCAATGTCATGGGTAGCATTTTTTCTTTCTAGTCTACTTTTAGGTATCACTGAATACCATTTTTAACTTCCATGGCTGTGACTTTGGTGTCAGAATCTATTCAAACGAACAGATGTTTGAAGTTAGTATCTAACAGCCAGGGAACTGGACTCTGGTGCCCATGCTCTCATGGAACCCTGCAGCAGCTCCAGTGTTACTGCTATCTGCAGACTCAAGTGGATCATCATCTAGTTTATTATGTTTGTACACAATCTTTAGGAGCAATTAGTTTCTACTGTTTGGCAACAGTGAAACACTGCCATAGTTTTGCTGACTGCTTCATCACTTGAATCCAACAGTGTAATAAGAAGCTTGATTCTGCATGTGCTGGGTGCCTTCTAACTTCAGAAATAATGGCAGTGAGCAGTTCTCGCACTTCACGTGATCAGGCTGTAAGAATGAATACTTCTTTCCATAAACTATGAGCATGTGTTTAGTTTAAAGGTGAAAACTTCCTGGTATGTTTCCAAAAGGGGAAAAAAAAAGTATATAGTACTTTACAACACTGCATTTTTATTATTATTATATATCTGATATTACTACCCTGTCCTTAATATCCTGTGAAATCTAAACTGTGGCCTTCCTAGTTTTTGTGCCAGAGAGTGATTTTGCAAGCAACTTGGATGGTACCACACATTTTAAGATTCTGTTTTATTCATTTTGTTTATGGTGCTTGTGATCTCTCTTTCCCCCCCCTTTGGCACAGAAGCCAGGTCTGCAGTTTAGATTTCTCAGCTGTTAGAACCAGATCCAAGAGCAGCCTTTCCTTTTGATTTCAATGGGATCTGGATCAGCCTCTCTAGGAGGCTGTTTACTGTGCTGTGATTACATTTTCGAATGAATATCTAATGAATAATTACTATTCTCCTCTTTTTGGAATCTGATAAACAAGTTCTTAAAACTTACAACAAAATGTTTGCTTTTCAGCAAAACATTTGCTGTTTAGATGTAGCAGAACATACATACTCTTTGTAGTTGTCTCTTATCATCTGCCAATGGACAGATTCCCTATGCTGACAAACTGGAAGGTATGACGATTACAACACAAGATCAAGGGCCTATAATTAACATGAAGAACAAGCAATTTTGATTTGATCATTGAATCATGAAGTTTAAGCTGTACCCATTTTACTTTTGTATTAGAAGAGAGAATCTGTTGAAGCTTTCTGTTAACCATTGAAATTTGTAAATCTCTTTTCCTTTCGGAATTTTTAACATCAATTCTAAGCATGCTATTAATTTACAACAGTAGGAAACAGATGTTGGAG
Source organism: Indicator indicator (assembly GCF_027791375.1). Classification (NCBI taxonomy): domain Eukaryota; kingdom Metazoa; phylum Chordata; class Aves; order Piciformes; family Indicatoridae; genus Indicator; species Indicator indicator. The sequence continues at coordinate 29,575,625 of NC_072010.1, forward strand.
CCTTCTTTATTTGCAATAATCCTATACTAAACCTGTCAATACATCTTGCCCTCATGAAGAGAAATGTCAATGCAAGTGAATACAAATAAGATGAAGGAGACTATAGGCTCCAGTGTAGAAGCCTGGCCTGCTCCTCTGAGATTGTGAAATAAAGGAGTGTTTTAATCTCTGAAATTACAAAGACAAACACAGAAGCATCCTACACACCCTAGTCAGTGCTCGGAAATTAATCAGATCCTCAGCACGACTTCACTGCCCAAGAACTGAACAGTTGTAAGCCTCATTTCCTCTGTAACCGAACCGCTGAAATAAAACTATTTTTAAAAACAGATTCTCAGAACTATCCCGATGGTATAAAAGCTATTCGTGCATAATGTGTAATGCACATCACATGTAGTTTAATAGAGTTGTTGTAACATGCGTATATGGCTAATGAATATCAGTTGGGTCCTGATGTATGTTTAATATTTCTTACAATGCATAAAGATAATTCTTAACTGAATCAAAGGGCCAAGTAACTGTGCAGCCAGAACAACTGTCCAACCACATGGAAATAACTTATATCCATAGATATACATTGGAGAACAAATGCTATTAATAACAGTAGGACCCAATTATTCCTGCATGTGCTAGCTGACATACTGCTTCACAGAACAGTCACAGAACCAGACAGGTTATTTAAAACTTGTTTCAGTATGTAGCAGGGATACCGAAGGAAAAGTTGGAGCAATATGTAACCTAATTTCAGCAGACGTAAGGTGCCTCAGGTTTAAAGTAAATGGAAAGGATAACGAAAAGTGGGGTTCTTAATTCTAGAGGAACAAACTTTGCAAAACATATACCTTACTTCTCTAAGCCAAAGCAAAGTGATCTGATGTGAGGAGGATGCTTAGAATGCAAAAGAAAGATAGAAGAAGTAATTTTTGGTATTTCACTACAAACAAGATTACAAAAAATTGAAGAGTTTCTCAGACCAAACTATGTGAAGGCACCTCCCTGTTCACACAGATGCAAACACATTAGTCCCCCTCACCTCTAAAAAAGAAACTAGCAGTACGCAGAATTCTGCAATGAATGGGAGGAAAAAAAGACTGCCAAAAAAAAAGTTGTTTTAGAGGTCAGGTAATACTGGGATAAAATGAGAACTGCCAAAAAGTCAAGCTGAGTTAGATGTTGGAAAGGAAATTAAAACAAATAATAGAAGGTTGTTTAGCCACAGAGGCAACAAAGGAAATCAAAAAAGAAGCAAGTACAGCTGCTATACAGTAATGACTGAACACACATTAAACCTAATCTATATGTAGCCCAAAAATGGAATAAAACCTTTACCTCAATAAATAGTTTCCAAAAATAAATGAAGAGGTTAAGCACAGCAGTAGAAAAGAAAATAGAAATCACTCTATTCAAGATAGAAGTAAAACTCAGTATGTTGACACTGTTGAGAGTCTGCCTTAGAAATCACAAGTCCAGAGGCAAAACCTGGCAATTGTTCCATCAGGTGGGGACTATACTGTAGCAGAATAGCCAAACACCCATCTGTATGTAAGGAGGAGGAAGCAGTGATAATAGGCCTCAGTAGAACAGAGCGGGGCGTAAAAGTGAAAGAAGAATAAATGAAATATGTAGAGTAAATGGAAACTAAACATAGGTAATGTCTACCAACTTATCTTTTTTTTTTCCTCAAAGATAACACATTTTCTGGTAACAGAAAATAGGAACTGTTGCCAGAGGACTTGACATGGTGCCACTTAAGAAACTGAAATTAGAGAAATCGGAGGTTGCATAAGAATTTTAAGGTAGGTAAAAAACTGAGTAAAAAAGGGAAACAAAGGCAAGTAATGCAGGAAGGGATGTCATTGGATTGGATGGAGATTACCAGCAGAGTGCCATGAACAGTATCTATTCAAAATGTTCATTAATTGTTAATTAAAGATAACAGCATGCTAACATTTGCTGAACGTACACCACTGAGTAGTATTATGAACACCTAAAGAGGTTTTAACACTGTGAAGGAAAAGCCAGAGAACCTTCAAGACTGGAAACATTTAAACTAAATCTGTTTGTACAGACATGTGTACAAGGTCATGCACACAGCAGTTAACTGCATGAATTTCTCATATCATCTCAAAATTGCAGTGGAGAAAAAAAATCAACCCAGCAACTGTGTGTCTTAACAGTTCACAGCATGACTGTGAGCTATCTGGTACAATACATATTAACAGAGGCAAATGGGATTTGAAGATGTAATGAGATTAAATACTTTCAGTTAAGACAAGAAAGGAAGAATGCCATCATAATGTACTAGTAAAGATTTTACCATGAATAATTATATGTGACTCTGGTCACCTGCTTTGAAATAACTGAATTAATAATGGCACAGGTGTAAAGAAATGTTCCTGCAACGATGAGGGAATGGAGAACATGTATTAAACAACCAAGTTTGGCTTCAAAAAACTGAAACAGAAAGGATATATATCCTCCTTTTACACATTGAGAGAATTAATGTTAGGGAGGGAAAAGAGCCATTTCAATTAAAGAAACTATGATAATGTTAGCAGAAAAGCATATGGGAATAAATTGGCCATGAATAAATTCAAGGTGGAATTTACAGGAAGGTTTCTGAGCATCAGAGGAACGAGTTTAAAGAACATTATTCCAAGAGAAGTAATGGAAATAAAAATATCCTAATGAAACTTAGAAGGAGGAATGGTCAGTGCTTGAGAGATTCAACATGGTTGTCTGGGAATCCATGACCCAGGAGGTCCCTTTCAGGGTCCCCATAAATTATATATGAAAGAAAACCTATGAGGTCATACTGTCCCATCAACCTCAATAAAACTAAATAAGCAAAACACATAAGAAAACACTGCTGACCAATACCATAAAATATGCCTCTCTCTTTCCTTCCCATTTTTTTAACAGTAAAACCAACCAAAATATTCCTTATTAAAAAAATATGAAATAAAATGTTTAATTTCTTGCGTTACTTCAGACTGGCTTTTTCACAAAAGCAACTTACTTACTGTAGTGTACCCACTGCTTGTCCTAGTCTAGTTTTAATAATAATTCAGAGAAATTAGCTTACAACATAATGAATCTGTCAGTATCTTAATGGTCCTACCTTCAACGGTGGCTCTGGTACTGGGCTTTTAAGTTCTGGGAGCCTGTAGAACAAAATATTGTAAGCTATAAATCAAGACAGCTGGAACGCACAACCTAAAGCTTATAATTCCTTCCCAACAAAGGCTGCTTTGGTTATCAGCTGCTCACACCTGGCATGCGTTTGCAGAAAAAGCAGCTCATGGACTCCATATTTCTGCCTTATATAACTAAAACAGAGCCAGGGACCATACAGAAACATGGTCTCTTTTAAAAGTTGTTAGATCTGGCAACCAAAAAAGGAGAACTCCGCCTTACTTTTGAAAACCTTGGCTAATAGTAAGATGGTATTATAAAGCACAGAACATCTTTTCAATGAAACTTAGTTATGGGACTTAAAGCTACAAATTGCATATTAAGTTATTGGACTTCAAGCTACAAATTGTATGTTTTTTCCATAGGCCACCATAACAGAATCCTTTGAAAAGAAATTAACTGAGAGGCAGGTGCAGAGTACCATGATGCTCCAAGCAAAGTCTGCTGTTGGAAGGGAACACCACAATGAAAATGCTGGCTCAACTTCCAGATTTAAATATAAACTAACACAGGATAGATATGTGAAGTCAAACCTCACCTGCACTGAGTAAGTAGGGAAAAGGAAAGAGAACTGGGGATGAGGATTCTACTCCTGGCTCTGCTGCCTGTGCTTGTGCTTGACCATTCTGGACAAATTGCTTTAACTCTTTGGATTTCCTTTCCCATCTTGCTTTGAGATGGGATACAGGGCTTAGGGTTTCATGTTGCCGCTGTGATAACAGACATACCAGAGTTACATAGAGCATCTCTCCTCCAGCCCATTGTCCTTAGCATCATAGGAAAAATAGAAAGACATAATCTAAACTGTGTCATTCACTGCAAACTTGATGAACAAGTCTCAATATTGACCAAAAAAAACATTAAATGCATGTCATATAAAACTAGCAGCTACTGGAAACAATACGTACCCTAAGTATTGTAACAACTTCTTACTGAGATCTTCAGGAATATATTCTGATATCAATCCATGTGCATATCGTACATAGTCTTCAGGAACAGGGCAGGGAGTGAAAAGAAGAAGAAAAAGAACATTCACATTATATTGTCATGTTACCTTAGCCTTGTTGCCATAACTCATAAGGCTGAATTAATAGTAAGAGATTTCTAATGGATATGCTGTGATGGGTTTTTTGTGCTGAGTAGTTTATGTTATATGACACTTCTAGGTTTATTTTAAAAGCAAAGTCTTACTACACTCATTTTGTTAGCACATGTTACTAATGTACTTTACAAAAGTTGTTCACTTTCTGAGAATACTAGATATCATGTATTTTTCTGAAGAAATTAAATTTTAAAAACCTGCAAAAGTAAAAAGCTGACTCAACAGAACATGCAATCATTAATTTTAAAGCATCTGGATCTTACAATTACTTGGCATGGGCTTCAGTACTAAAGTACATTTTCTGGCTTCAACTGAAAACAATTAGATGAGACAATGAGTCTATTTCAAAGTCTTGTACTTAATTTCAGTACTTCACAGAAAATGCCAAGGCCTATCTAAACATCATTGGCAAGATGGGATAATTATCTGTGAAAATATGAACTATGAGAAGCTGTTTTCAGTACACGGCACTCCTGCTATAAATGTGAAAAAAAGAAGTGACTTTTTTATAACATGAAGTCTTAAACCAGATCTTTTCCGCTCACATTCTACACAGTTACTGATCATGGGCTGGGTCTGTTTAAACGTGCTGTTATTTGGGCTGCAAGTGAGTAACTGCACCCATGCACTGAAATTATTTGCCAGACAGGTATCAAACTAAAATCTCACCTCTGAATTCCATTCACAAGCCAGCTCTAGATGTTCATATGCTTACACACTCAGACAGTTCTGAAGTACATGGTAAAATAGCCTCAGGGTGTCAAAGAATTATTTCTTCTGTGATACAGATAGTTTCTTTATTTTTTCATTAAAAAGCCTAATGCAAATGAGCATTGAAGCAGAAAGCATTAACAAACTGACCATCAGCATGTGCATTTCAACTATACTGCCATCACATTCTTAGTATCTCCTATCTGTACTTCTCTTTCCTCAACTGCCTTGTCATTCCCTAACCCCACTTTAAGGTCAAGAGAGAACAAGAAATAATTCCAATCCAAGACAATTTTACCTCATCACTTAAAATGTCCAATTTACTGCATTACAGTGAGTCCAAATCACCTGCCATTATTTTCTACTACATACAAAATCCATTCTCTTTGCACTTCTGCCTTGAAGCAATTTTCACTGACTTCCTTTACCAATTTTAAAATACCACTGTTTGCCTTCTATGGAGTCTGTGTTCCCACCCTAGCTTTGCTTTGTTATTAACCTCCTTTCAAACACCAGGAATATTTGTGCCCTTCTGACCATTGTCTTCTGAATGAAATATTCAGGTCTCAAATGTTAAACCCCCTCTCCCTCCCCATTTGCAGTCATTATATCCACCTAGATTTCTGTCCTACAACATCTGTAAATGCTAACTACATATAGCCACCTGTTTATAAGCTACTGAAACTTCATAATATCCCTATGAAAGCAACTCCCTATAGAAATAAATTGCACTGTCATGGCTGTGAAAGGATCAGACAAGAAAATGAGTCTTATTAAAAATAAGTGTTGAGCAAGGTCCACTTGACTTCCTGTCATTCACCTTGCTACATACAGTAGGACTGCCTCAAAAACTTACCTACTTTTAACCCCTAGTATTCCCTGTTTCAGTGCTGCTCTTTTAAATCTTAAAAAGGCTTTTAAAAAGACTATTATATCTATGTTACTAGAAGTAAGGAGGAAGATGGAAAAAAACACTGCAGTTGAGCTATTTAATTACAAATTTCAGAGATGAAGTAGTTAAAGTATAGCCAAGGTAGTTGCCGTCAGGATAATTTTCCCTTACTTTAAAAAAATGAAGGTGGGAAAAAGGGTGAAAAGCTACTGTAAAGTTAAAGTAACGTAAAAGTTTTGCAGCTTTGCCTTTTTTTAAAAAGCATATATTACAATCTCTGTTCTATAAAACTGTCTAGTTGCCTCTTAAATCTCATTTATGTTACTTCCTTTGAAATCATTACTTGGTAACTCATTTTCCACCTCATCAGCAAATTGCTTTGTTTCTCTTTTTTTTTTTCAACAGCATGCAAACCTCTGAATATCTTTGTAATAAGAAACAATTTGCTTTTGCTTGTCTTCTCAGAAACCTTGCTTAATTTTCATCAACATTCAGACAATTTATTCTGAGCCCATTTTCAGGTTTCTCTACAGAACATCATATCCCAGTAACATTCCGGACATTGCCCCCTCCAGGGAAAAGGTGATTAGAAATACAAAATACCACCCCAGACTTTTTGGTACCAAACTTGCCAGGTTTAGGGCAATTTAATACACACATTATTAAAGTTTTTGCCCTTAATAAGCACACACTTGTGTATTCTATACATTTGTCACATAATGTTCAGACTAGAGCTTTTACTCTGTGATTATGACTTCCTAAGAACTAATCCCTTTTTGGAGAACTCTATGAAAAGCATTCCATGCTAATAAAAATAATAAAAAGGAAGTCTGTTCTAATACAGAGTCACTTAAGATAAGCATGTGCCCCACTGTTCAACACAGCTCAGCAAAGCACTTCAGCATGTACTTCACTGAGAAAAACATCTTCCCTGTGAACTAAGGAGAAGCTAAAAGAACCCCATCTGAGACCTACTGCTAATTACAATGTCATCTGATGAAGATACCAAAGAAATCAGAAAAGTCAAGGCACATAGTCACAACATACATGGAATTTTCTGTACAAGGAATAAATTTACTGCAAAAGCCGATTTAAAAACATTTGAGATGCAAATCATGTTTTATCTTCACCTATCAGGGAATTTGTTACAGTATTTAGTTTTCTTACCTTCTTTAGTATCTGTGATCTGTTTATTGCTGACAAATGCAGTTGCATATACCCTTTCACCTACAATTATATTGTTGTTTTTAAGTGCTTTCGCTGTTTGATTGACCTATGGGAAACCACAGAATGAAATACCTGTATCAGTGTTGTTATGCACACATTAATGCAGTGACAAAGCTCTTGTAATTTTGTTTCAAGCATATAAAACACTCAAGTTATGGACTGTGGTGAAATTTAATACACATTTGTAATGACTAGCATATGAGCTCAAAAAGCCAAAGAAACTAGCATGTCTTTGAACACGTTGCCTTGGCAACACAGCACCAGTTTAGCAGCACCCTAAGATGAACTGAGCTGCCTGGATGCAACCGCCATGATTGTACAGGTGAGAAATACACCTGCTTGGATGAGAGAGAACATCAGAGCTCAGCTGGATTGTAAAGGGAGTCCTGATGGAAATCAAGGGTTAAGGATTTGACAGAGCACTGCTATACTGGATCTAACTGAGAAAGTAACTGGCAGAAGATATTTTCAACAACGCAAACAGGTATCTCTTCAAATATAAATATTCAGGTGTTCATTGCAAAATAGATATCCCCATGCTTCATCACTGCAGAAAGTAGACCAGATTTTGTGCTTGTGCTGACTAATTTAAATTACAAGGCTTTCTTTTATCATGTGGAGCACACAATCTTTTCCTACAAAGTAGCACTATGGAAGGGGCACATATGCATGTGTAAAATGACATCCAACTTTGTTATACCACATCAAGCTTAACTGCAACATTAATTTCTGCATACTGTACAGACCTCATAAACAGCGTGACAAGATCAGGATAGCACCAACCATATCAGGACCATTCTGAGAGACTACCAAAACTTCATGAGGAAACCCATTTGTAGCACAAAACCAAGGCATTTCTGTACAGCTTTAAAGCATGGCAGAATTTAAAAGTTTCAACAGTCAAAGCTCTCCTTTAGCCCACCTGTGAAGTGGATGAAGCAAAAGCCCCTTGCCTTAAACAAATCCTACAGAACATGGGGTTAAAACTGAACTTTATCTTCTTCTGCTTTCCTTTCATGCTAGACTCATCACAAAGAGAAACGTGACAAACTTGTAATTTCTCTAATGCCTCATCATCTTCCCAAATGCGACAATTTCACTGTGACATCTGTCCTTCCTGGGAGGACACACACTTTCAACTGGGGCACCCCACATGGTTCAAAAGCAGATGTGGACAAACTAATAAGGATTTTCACTTTAAACATAAAACAATTTTGAAAGAAGTGAAACATGATACCTTTTTCTTTAACCACTTCAGTGTCTTCTCTTGGCTGTATTTGTGGAATTTCTGACTGCCAATCTCTGAGAAAAAACAAGTAAGAGGAAGAAAGTCATGACTGGCTTGGCTTGCATTTTCAATGCATTTAAAATCTTTGAAGTTGTAGATAAAGCATGAAATTAATTTGTGGCTTGCACATGTTTGGTATCAGGCAGTAAGCTTCAAAAATACTGGAAACGTGGAAAAATAAATAGACTGAGATGACATGTACAAGTCTGAACAACTTGACAGTATTTTAATTAGGCTATAATCCAGCAAAGCACATATTTTATTTATTTATGCATAATCTTAGGCTGTCTAAATTCACTAAGACCCTTCTCAAGTCCTTGTAGTTTGCCAAAACTTCACTGCCCTGTTGTCAGCAGACTGGCCATTTTAACTAGATAGTTTGTAAAAGAAAATGATGGTTCCATGATTGCATGCTATTTACTTAAGTTTTTAAAATGTGGTATCTTAAATCTTTACTTACTGAATTCCAGCACCTAGTGAGGGGGCAGGATAGATGGTTAGTGAAGACAAATCATCCACTGCTTTCAATAAACCCTCTTCCTATCACTTCTCCCCTCTCACTTCATAGCATGACTAAAGCAAAATTTTACTTCTATTTCCCCCTTCACTTAGTTTAATATGGTGTCAAAAGAAAATACAGAATCCAACATAGTGAAACACTCCTTGTGGGAGGAAGTACATGATTCATTTATGATTTATTGAGCACCATAAATTAACTCAATGGTATAAGAATTTCAGAAAGTGTTTCCCTTTCTGAAGGGATAACCAGGGTATCACGAAAACTTGCTAGTCACATGTGATCAGTCATCTGGAGGTATGCAAGTTTACAATGCTGAGGCAAAGGAGAGAAAAAGCTACAAAGTCATATGGAAATTTCAGTAAAAATTCAGTATTAATTCACAAAAGGCTACATTTTCAAAATGGAATGAAATGCCTAATAAGATTTCACAGGAGATTTTAGAGCTCACTGTGTTTCAGTTTTTTTCTTAACAGGTATTTCAGTAAGTTTTAATCTCTTGTATACCATTCCTATAAATACCTACATCTGTTTCATGTCATTTACTGATCCAGTATCATATTCCAACACTCAGTTCATGGAGTTTCCTTCTCCCCTTGTAAACAACAACATATTATTTCTGATTCCTCCAGCATTTCCTTCTTTGGGGTTTTTCTTGGCTCTTCTGAATTGCATACAAATAGCTAACTATTATGTGCTCTTTGTCTATGCATGGTAGGGGGTAGGCCGAGGTCAAAAGTTGTTTACAGGATCAAATCCATCTCAGCAGTTGTAGAGGATTAAACCGTAAAATTCTTCAGAGAGAGAAAGAAAAAGAATCCACTAATTTTCACTTTGCTTCATGAAGCTGACAAGCTGCAGGTAAATAAATAGCTGTGACATTACTGGCTCCAATCTTTAGGACTTAGAAGCTTCTAAGTGGCAGAAGCAGAAGATGGCAGAGATGCTCTGGATACTTTAGCTTGCTTCTCAAAGAGCTAACATGGTTTGGGTCCAAGTACAGTAAGTACAATTCAGGGATGCCTCTCTTATCTAAGAAAGTTCAAGGAAGGGACATCCTTTGGTCACCATCCCCTAACCCATGCTGAAAAGTAATTCTAGTCTGGATTCCCAGGCAGTCTGCCCCACAACAGCATGATTCAGAGTGACTCAGTTAGGGAAAGGAAACACAGAACTGTGAAGCCATTTTCATTAAAACATGAAAAATAATTACACTGAACTCTTCAGAGATCACTTTGTTTGAAAATATTTTGTGTGCTTGACAGTTTTGACTATTAAACTCTAGAAATTGACAATATTTGAGACCTCTGAAGAATTAAAGTGAGTTATGAAAGTCACAAACTGCTGACAAAAGGATTCAATATTGGAACGTGGATTTAACATGTGATGCACATTTGATATTGGTGAGAGTTAGCAACTATGTTTGATAATTTGAGTATATACTGGAAAGCCTTTTGTTCCCTAATGTGTCTGGTGCCTATAAAACTGGCCTGAGACATCTGGAAAGATTGGGTTTGAGAAATACAGATGGAATATAAGTGGTTCTACAATTAAATAATATGTTCAGCAATCGGGTAATCGCTATGTAGACTTGGAAGTTTCCCTGATGTATTGTTGAGCAAACTGCCTAAAGCACATTTTAACATCCATTTTCTCAGTGTTTTCCGTAACTCTGAAACCGTATGGCCTCCTTTTTCCTACCTTCTGGGAATACAAGCTTGGCAATATTACTTACTTATTCTAATCAGGTAAGTTTTCTTGGCTCTTCATGTTAATCACATCAGACAAGATCACTGTGCAGCTTTTGCCTTGCAAAATGAAACAAAGACTAATACTCTAGAACTGGAATTCATAACCCTTTCTTAAACCTTCTATATCTGATGTTTGAATTTATTAGCAAACAACCTGCCTCACCCAGATTTAGTGAGCTGTAACATAGCCTTTTCCCAACTACTAAAACAGGTAACTGGGAATTTAATCCAGCTAAATGAATTTTCAGTGCCCTTCAACACTGAGGCCAGGGAAAGTGGACTTTATGCTAATTCATTAAGTGTAACTGTGAGCACCCTAGGGTAAGAATTTGTTATACAGATGTTAAATGCCTTAAGACTAAATTAAGAGTGAAATAATTATGTTGTTAGGGTCTGTCAAATAGATCAGAGCTGCAGAAGACAACACAACTGATATTTCTTGTCTTAAAGCTCTACTCATTAAATGAGAAAGGCTACAAAGTGGACAACAGGTCTCAGAGCTAGAAAACAGTAACTTAGCTGTAATATTGGTTATTTTTCATAAGTGATAAAAGACGTGAGAATATGAAACACACAGAAGTGGACTGAACAAGAAGACCCACTGTTGTTTGCAACTCAACCCAAATCTGACTTAGAAGCAGCAGCAACATGCCTACAAACACCCAAGAACATCACATACAGCTGTGCACGTGTGTAAAGCTTTAATTACAAAGTAACTTCTATCTTACATTTCAAAACAAAACCAGGAAGTGAACCTAACTTTAACAGTTAATACCATTTGCTGTCAACATGACACAAACCTATAGGTATACATAAAACTGAGTACTGTGTCCAGTTCTGGGCTCCCCAGTTCAAGAGGCACAAGTACCAGAGAGAGTCCAACAGAGGGCCATGAAGATGATTCGGGGACTGGGGCATCTCTCTTACAAGGAGAAGCTGAGAGACCTGGGGCTGTTTAGACTGGAAAAGAGAAGACTAAGAAGGGGCCCTACCAATGCTTATAAGTATCTAAAGGACAGAGGTCATGAGGGTGGGACTGGGTTCTTTTCAGTACTGGACAGTGATAGGTCAAGGGGCAACAAGGACAAACTAGAATACAGGAGGTTTCACTTAAACTTAAGAAGAAATTTCTTTACTTTGAGGGTGATGGAGCAATGGAACAGACTGCCAGAGAGGTTGTAGAGGCTCCTTCTCCTGCCTAGACAAGTTCCTGTGCAATCTGATCTAGGCCTACCTGCATTAGCGAGTGTTGGACTAGATGATCTCCAGAGGTCACTTCCAACCCCTACCATTCAATGACTATTAAAAACATCCATGCAAAAAAAGCAGCAGTAAACCATCTTCACTACTCTTTAACAGAGTGCACTTTATCAGAGGATTCTGATAGACAACAGCAGCAAAGAGAATTTCAGAATGGATGCAGAGTTTAGACCAAGATTTAAGACCCTGTTTATTAGCAAGTTTATACATTTTTATTTTGCTGTTAAGAAGTAGACATAAATACTGGCCAAAGGTGACAAAATACTGACCAAGAGTGACCCTTCAGAAAAATGAATCTAGACTTTGTCCTACTTTTATATATAGAATTCTCAGTTTGAGAATCAACTTCTGAGGTGGGTTTGGTACCCTCTCTCACCCCTAGCTCCTTAGTCAGTGTTAAGATACATTGTAAGGCACAGCAATTGCCTGAAAACTGAATAAGAGTTTACACTGGAACTCAAGTCAGTAACCCAGCTCTGATCAGTTTATCATTTTTATGACACCTAGCAACAAGACTGCACAAGTTACTGCAGAGTTACAGCAGATAATCTGAGATCTACACATTGCTATTCACAACACTACAATGATGACTTCTATGCCTAAGCTTCTGTTTTTAAAGGAGGGCTTTGCCCAGCACCTTGGGTGTTGGTAAAGCAAAAACCTGGTATTTAAACCTGCCTTTTAATTAACTGACACTGACAAATGCAGCCTTTTTTCTCCCCCTCAGCCCATTTTTTTCACCTTTTTCTTCTGTTACATGATGTATGTACTGCTTAACATCTGCACACTTCAGCAGCAAGACGCAGTTAGGGTACTCAGAGTCTAGCACAACTTGATCGAGTGGCTGGAACTTTCCTTGCTGCTGAAAATACATCAAAGGGATTACAAAAGCATTATTATAATGTTAAAACATATAGACATACTACACACACAGAGAAATATATATGCATGCAATGGTTAAAACTTTAAGAACTTAAAGATTGTATTTTGAATGGTAACACCTAATACACTCAGAAACTGATTACAAAGCAAGCTATAAATGTTTATTTCAAACCAGTAAATACCTGCAAAATGCTGAACTCTTCAAGTACTGCACTTAGAAGTACAAATATAAAACAAGAGCAGAAACTAATGTGAAGTACAGTGGGACTTTTTGGAAGATGACATAAGACACAGTAGTCCATGCGTGCCAATAGTGTTTTAGACCAAAACCTGTTGGATTAAACCCAGTGTCATAACTTCCATTCAAATTTTGCTTTTCCTTTCATAAAATAAATCTCCAAGGAGGAGGGCAAGCTTCTGGAACAGAACATTAACCTTTCACCTCTGCAAAGTAATTCCAATTTGGCCAGGGTATGTATATAAAATGATTTTTGGCCCAACTTAAAATAGTCCCACACATGACAAACCATCAAACAAATTTTGCTGTTGCCAAACAATGCAATCGCTCAGCCCAGTTTGGCACAACTGGCAGTCTTCCCTTTGGAAAGATCCTTTCGCTCATCCGTACAAAGATGCAGTGAGATCTCCATCCTTAGAGTGCATGATCTCAAGAGCTAAAGCTGAAGTTATTATACTGCTCAGCATGGAAAAACTCCACTTAAGTATACAGCTTTCATTATTAATTAATTCTCTCACTGGAGAGTCAGAGACTTAATAAAAGGAACAATCCACTGCTAAATCACAATAAAACCAAGGGAAAAAAAAAAAAACAAAAATAGAAACCCAGAAATGATGGGAAGCTTTTTTCTCCCCCCAAAAAAGAGGCAGAGTAACAATTGCAGAAAGGTTGTAAGATGCAGAAATAAAGCTCCAACAAACTGTTTCCTATAGATAACTGCACAAATCTGCTTGCATCTCAAAGTAAAAGCCACATATCTATTGCGCAGGGGCACTGAGTCTAGCCTGAGGACTGCTGGATAGGAAATAGCTCTGCTCAGAAGACTCATTACACTGCATCGTACTACCAAAATCAGAGGATGATCCTAAGATACCCAGTGGGTAGCGTGATACCCAACAGTTCAACACAGAAACAACTGTGCTGCATTCAAGCTGGCCTTGGATGAAGTATCTGCAACACAATCCTCAAGACTTCCCTTTACTGAAGAACAGACTAACTTGGGCAGGGCACTGCAGGAATGCATTTGCCCTGGAACCCGGAAGAACTCTGTGCACTTATCTGGCACTGTGCCTGGCTTTGAGAACCAGAAAACCTAGAAAACAATGCTCTGAGAAAATAAAGGCAGTATAGGACTCCTCCCATGCAGATGCAGCAGCAGTAGTTGTTCTTTACCCAGGCTACCTCAATGCTTTATCACAAAGACAGAGCAAATTTATTTTTTCCCCCATTTAACTTTGGTATAAAGCTTTCAAATGGGTGCTGAATTCAAATAGAGCACAGTGCCTGGAGAACAAATTGAACTATTTCTTGTAAAATAACTTCTTCTGATGGGCCACCCTGAAGCAGGAACACTCTACTGAAATACGCAATATGTTTGCACATTATATACCATAAATAAAAACAATTACAGAACAATAGGTTATTATTACGGATATGCAGTAGGGCTTTATTTCCTCAGCATACAAAAACTAGTCGCCTGCATTCCCCATTTGCAATCTAAAAGCAGAAAATAGCAAGCAACCTTACAGGAAATGTTCTTAAAGCAAAACCTCTTAGGATGCATCAAATGAAACTATTGCTGCCATGAAACAAAACACAATTTACATTTTATTTTATGCCCTTTTATCCACAGGTAGATTATAAACGATAAATCTGTAACTTTGTGCCTTTTGATACACTTGAGAAATTTAAATGAGGTTTGCCACACCAATGATAAATCAATTAAGCTATTTATTAACAATTCAGCTTTTGGTCACTTGATTGTCCCACTGCTGTTCTATGATACAGCACCTCTACGAATGCTGCTTCTGAAGACGCAATGTTTCCTTTCAAGTTCAAACAACCAGGGAAATAGAATCATAGAATCAGTCAGGGTTGGAAGGGACCACAAGGATCATCTAGTTCCAACCCCCCTGCCATGGGCAGGGACACCTCACACTACATCAGGCTGGCCAGAGCCTCATCCAGCCTGGCTGCAAACACCTCCAGGGATGGGGCCTCAACCACCTCCCAGGACAACCCATTCCAGGCTCTCACCACTCTCATGGGGAAGAACTTCTTCCTCACTTCCAGCCTGAATCTCCCCACTTCCAGCTTTATTCCATTCCCCCTTGTCCTATCACTACCTGATAGCCTAAAAAGTCCCTCCCCAGCTTTCTTGTAGGCCCCCTTCAGATACTGGAAGGCCACAAGAAGGTCACCTCAGAGCCTTCTTTTCTCCAGACTGAACAGCCCCAACTCTTTCAGTCTGTCCTCATAGGAGAGGTGCTCCAGCCCTCTGATCATCCTGGTGGCCCTTCTTTGGACATGTTCCAGCATGTCCATATCCCTCTTGTAATAGGCGCTCCAGAACTGGACGCAGTACTCCAGGTGGGGTCTCACCAGAGCTGAGTAGAGAGGGAGAATCACCTCCCTTGACCTGCTGGCCACACTTCTCTTGATGCAGCCCAGGATCTGGTTGGCTTTCTGGGCTGCAAGTGCACACTGACAGCTCATGTTGAGCTTCTCGTCCACCAGCACCCCCAAGTCCCTCTCCTCAGGGCTGCTTTCCAGCCAGTCACTGCCCAGCCTGTACTTGTGCTTGGGATTGCCTCGACCCAGATGCAGGACCTTGTACTTGGTCTTGTTGAACCTCATGAGGTTGGCTTGTGCCCACCTCTCCAGCCTGCCAAGGTCCCTCTGGATGCCATCCCTGCCCTCCAGCGTGTCTGCTGCACCACACAGCTTGGTGTCATCAGCAAACTTGCTGAGGGTGCACTCAGTGCCACTGTCCATGTCACCCACAAAGATGTTGAACAAGACTGGTCCCAGGACTGAGCCCTGAGGGACTCTGCTTGTCACTGGCCTCCACTGGGACATGGAGCCATTGACAGCCACTCTTTGGGTGCAGCCATCAAGCCAGTTCTTTATCCATCTCGTGGTCCACCCATCAAACCCATGTGTCACCAGTTTGGAGACCAGGATGTGGTGTGGGACAGTGTTGAAGGCTTTGCTCAGGTCCAGGTAAATGTTTCTTCTTCCTTCCACACAGCATCCAAATTATTTTTTCATTTTCCTTTATTTCCAAAAATGACTCATCCCCTGATATGTCTCAGGAAGGGCACCAGTTTGTTCTACTCTGATGACGTCTCATTATTTAAAATTCAACAGTTCTGGAATAGGCTCTGACAAACGGACAAAAGAAATTCCCTGCTTCCATTAAAAAAGGAAGTGATTAGAGTTTGTTGCAATTGCAAGCTGACTTCTGCTGACCAACAGTACTGGCCAAAAAAAAAAACCTATGCAACAAAAATGCTTCTAGGGAGAATGTATCTATGATGTAAATGTAAATTAAATTTCCTTTATTCTGAAAGCTCCTCTTTCTAAACTTGACATAACTAGTGCAGAGAATGAAGGCAGGAATAAAGTTTTCTTCTGAGAAGTCTAGTGGAAAAATAAAGCAGGCTTACCTCCTTGTCTGCCTTGATGAGGTAGTAAAGTATCAGAAATAAGGGGTCCATTGGTGTAACAAACAGCAGGCGCCCATCTAAGTGACAGATATGTAAGAGTAAGCTTACTACCAAGAGATGCAACATATTGACTTTTTTTTCTGAATGTTTTTCAGCAGTGTGGGCAAGAAAAGATATTTTTTTTTCAGTATGTATAGCAATATTTTAAGAAAATGAGCAGGAAAATAGTATTTGTGGTTTTATTTTAAAAATATCAAAGAAAATTCAATTCTCAATCCAAAGTGCAAGCTTCACTACAGGTCTCCTGGCTTAAAGCACTCTTAGTTTAGCCTTTTTCTAGACTGCACTAAAAGCAGGCAAATTGAAGCTGCCCTCTATTGGCAGACTTGGGTGTAACAGAAACTTGTTTCAGGCTACTGGATACATCCAGCCTACTTCATCTCATACATTGGGCAAGGCAACACTGTGCTGGCAGAAGAGGTAGGCAGTGCAAAAAAGAATTTCAAGAGCCAGTTAATTTAGACCTGCCTCTCATCTGTAAGGGGAGACTGCATGTAGTCTCCTAATAGAACAAAATAAATACATCAAAAAATATGGCTCAGTATGTTGTATTCAAAGTTACACACAAAGGAAGAACTTGGTCTCCCATTGAAACAGACACCTCTACCCATATGGAGCTCATTGCAGGACAATGGTTTAGCCAGGCTTTTGTATAATTGGAGATAATTGGAAACGATGTAACATCAAGGAAATTCACTAATGAGAACAAATAATTGATGACAATTTAACATTAATTAGCAAACCAAAAGCAAATACTGTGTGTGTTTGTTTTAAATCACATGATTAAGATAATTAAAGACGGCCCTAAAACTCACAAAAGATAGGGTGGGAAGGCTGTGGTTTGGACAAAGCTGATACCCAATCCAACATCTGTATCACAAACGTGATGCACTGTGTGAGGCAAAGCAAGCATCAGGATTACTTACAAACAAGAAACCTTTGATAAATCTGGACGGAAAAAAAAACCACTATCCACTTTCTCAAAGCTTCTGTTTAAATGCTTCTCAGTGTACCTCCAAGAAGATATATTTCTGTTTGTTTCAAAGAGTTCAGACTCACTGTAAGTGTATAAAGATCTCTGCCCTTCTCTGCAGATAACCAAGTAATTTGCTTTAACTGCAAACATAGTTTTTCTGTGGTGGTCTTCCCCTGACCATTTCATAGATGCAGCAGCCTTAATATTCAGGAACACCTTTCCCCCCTCTATCTTTTAAAGAAAACTGAGGTGACGATCACTTAAGGCAACTGTTTCCCAAAGGCCAAAATACAGGTTAGAATGGGAATGGGAGAATACAACGCCAACATTACTGGGAGCAGAACCTGTCTCTTGGCTCACCCCCAGATGGAGCAAGGAAAAGCTCACAGACATACTGCTTGCATTGCTATTGCACCTGCAGAGGATGTTTAAAAGTTAACACACACTTTGGGATATTACTATTTAAGAATGCATATATCTGGTGGAGTTGCTTTTATTTATGACAATAAATGGTCTTTTTTCCAGTTAAAAGGCACAAAATAAATATACCTTCACATTCTGAATCAATACTTACTGCTTGGTCTATAGACATGCTAGCAGAGAAACACTACCTCAATGACATCCTTACTGAAAAAAGGATACTCAAAACTGTCACAAGCAGTTACGTTAAGTTTTCTCCTCATTTTCAGAAAGGTGAGCTTGGATCAGAGAATGACTGGGATGGTATGACAAGCTCACTTCAGGCAAAATACTGAAATACTCAGAGAGCAGGTCTATCCTGATATCCCAGCACTCACACAGGGGACTACAGTTAATAGGTTAGTAGGTTGAGAGAGGTTCTTCTCCCCCTCTACTCTGCCCTGGAATACTGTGTCCAGTTCTGGGCCACTCAGCTCAAGAAGGACAGGGAACTGCTTGGAAGAGTCCAGCGCAAGAGCCACAAAAACGATTAAGAGAATGGAACATCTTCCTTACAAGGAGAGACTGAGGCAGCTGGATATCTTTGGTTTGGAGAGGAGGAGACTAAGGAGTGACCCCATTAATGTTTATAAATATGTAAAATGTGAGTGCCAAGAGGATGGAGTCAGGCTGTTCTCGGTGATGCCCAATGACAGGACAAGGGGCAATGTGTGGAAGTTGAGGCATGGGAAGTTCCATGGTAACATGAGGAAAAATTTTTTCACTGTGAGGGTGACAGAACACTGGAACAGGCTGCCCAGGGGCATTGTGGAGTCTCCCTTTCTGGAGATATTCAAAACCCATCTGGGTGCGTTATTGTGTGATCTGGTATAGGTGATGCTGCTCTGGCAGGGGGGTTGGACTAGATGATCTTTCAAGCCCTTAACATTCTGTGATTCTGTGACTACAGAAGTAAATAAAAGAAAGCATTCCAATGCTTAGAGTACCAACACATCACTCTGCTTAGCTAGCTAAATCCTTCTAGCCCCTTTTTTTCCTCTGGCAGGATAACACATATTTTACTTACACTGAGGACTTGCTGGTCTGATTGACAAGGCAAGCTAAGTTTCAGTTTAAATACAATTGAATTACTCCCCTCCCCATCCCTCAAAGACAAATGAACATCTGTCTAATTGAGACTGCCAAAGGCAGCCTTTTAAAGAGAGACCACAAAGCCCCCAGCCCTGGTTAAATCCAGATGGCAAATGAGCGTGTCAGAAGGTGGGGATGTGATGAAGCATGCCTCAAATAACTAGGAAAAACACCTGTAAATTTACTAGAAAAGAGAGGGATGGCCTGACTATGAATGTTATTTACAGCTGGGGGAAGGATACATTATATTACTCACCTTGTTGAACAGTCTGACCTATAAACCAGGAATGATATTCCTCATGAAAAGCTTTTACTTCAAACAGCTGCTGTGCACCACTATTGAATAAGTAAAGGGTTGCTTCCCCTGTAGAAAATAAATCTAGTTTGTGTTTGTAAGCTTTCACAAAAATCAAAAGAATATTCAATACATCTAAAGAATGTGCCTTATATACATACAGACACACAAACATACACACATTCTACATAAACTCACTACAAAGAAAGCTCAGACAAAGAAAACTATTATATGCAGATGTTAGTTTACCAGCTTTATAAACCAAACTGAATTTGAACCAATAAATAAGATGTGTGAATAGTTCATCTTACAACACAAAGCCTTTGATCAAAACCTAAATCAAAATCACTGAAGAAATCAGCTTTGTATGTACTGAAGGAGGAAGGTGGAAAACAAGAAGAATCCTTCTCTTTCTGTCTTGTTTGTCTCCAAGATACAAGACTCTGGGTTAGGGAAACAAAACTTTCAAACCTTCAAGTGGTAATTTTTTTTTTTTTTGGCACATCAAAATGGATCGCAAATGATTCAGTATGGACACTTAAGATGAAGGAGGAAGCTAAAAGATTTGCTTTGAAATGCCCAGCAGAATCTTGTTCATTCAGAAGGGAAGCTTTATCTCAGGCTACCCTGTAGCGCAGTTCTACCATTTCCCATTAGTATCTCTGGGCTATAATGAAAGGGTGATGATTATGTTGTAAATAGGATTGCCACTTTCCACACCTAAACTGGGTGTTGCCAAAACTCAAAAAGGGGCCACTAAAATTTGTTCAGCTGAGTCTGGGCTGGGCTGTTCCTGTCTTGGTTACCAATCCATCTTCAAGAGACAAGAGAAACCACAACATGGCAGTCCTGCATAATCAGGTTCTCAGTCTGCAGAGGTCCCTAGGAACAGAGGCAGGTCAGATAAAATGGGCAGACCCATCTCTTCCCTAAAATGACTGATAATGCGTTTCTTCCCCTTTATCCAAAAGGTTGACCAGATGTTTAACCTCACCTAAGGATATAACTTCAGTTCTCTGATAATTTTTCTTTTGGGGAAGGGAGGAGTGAGTAGATGTAGAGGGGGAGCAGAGGTTTCAATCATTACCATATGCTACTCAGCAAGGGTCTACACCATATTTTGGTAAGCACCAGATGTCAAACTACTCACAGAAGTGCTCATTCAACAACATAAAACTCTTACCAGTGAGCACATTAGACAAATGTAGTGGTGAGCTACAGAATCTTGGGAAAGGGACCATTCCTATTGTCTAACTCCAGCTCCTTAATGTATTTGCTTATGTTTAAAGGACAGTCACCACAGGGTCCAAACAGTGTCCTTAGACAGAAAGTCTTAGAGGATGTTGAGAGAACCTAGACAGATCTGCTCACAGCTTTACCACTTCAATTAGTTGCTCAAGTGTTATGGTATGGTTATTCCCCTTCTTTCAGCTCAGCACTTTGAAAAATGCTTCTTGTGGTACTTATGAACTGCCAGCTGAACTCTAGTTTATAGCTGTTGTAAGGGATAGAAATTCTGTCCTTTTTACCTGTCTATAAAATGGACCATGCATGCTTTTATTTAATAAAGTGGTTAGTGTGAATTCTATAATGTGCTGAGTCCTTCAGTGCATATTTATATGGTATCTGGCATCAACAATTCATCTGTTAGACTCAAACGTAAGGAAAATACATTAATAGGGTGTTCTCAGTTCTTCCATTTTCAGACCTTATAATAGGCTACATAACTGAAAGTTTATGCAGGTCTATAAATAAGCTCCTGTAAATTCTTAGGGAACACACCCAAGCAATCATTGTACTTTCGGTTTTCCCCAGAAACTTTTCCCTAGACCTCAGATTCTACACAGTAAATAGATCTCTTCTACCACAGCAAAAAGCAAGTACTATCTACACTTTTAAAAACATTAACAAATTAGGAAGCTGTGCTGTATTGTTACATTAAAAGATACCTGAAGATTTCAGTTACAAACATATAAAAGTATGAGGAGTGAATTTAAAAACAAAACCATACAACCAAATCTATAGAAAATAAACAAGTTTACAAAAAGAAAAAAACACAGCATGAACAAATTTTTTCAAACAAAATATGTTAACCCTAACAAAGGCTTACTGCACTTTTCTGTTGCAGTATCTCATACTCCAGTTTTTGCATCACTCATGTAATAACAACATATCCTTGACAAAAGGAACAATCTAACTAGAGGAAAGTAACTCTAGGCTGGTGGTGTCACTGTATCGCCTGTATTTGCTGGTCTATCCAATGTATTTTGAATTCAAAGGGTCTCATCATGTATTAATAAGAAAAGAGACACCACTACTTGGACCAGAGATGGAAAAAAATTAGATTTAATAATGAAAAGCCTCAAAAAGCTTGGTAAGTATAACCGAATCACTTCTAACTCTATTTACTTTATAGCATAACATGAAGGCTATGAAGCCTGAATGTGAATTAGAAAAAAGCCCAGGCTCAACACCCAACACTATAAGCTCCCCAGAACAAATGCACTTAAAAATAGAACTTAAATTACACTCCTTTCTTGTGCTGCCAATATTCCTGTTGAATAAACAGTTTGACCAATTAAAATTATGAAACAAATCCTAAACGCACAGCATTAACTATCTGGCATCACCAGCAGTATCTTTGGCACGTAAGACTTACACTATCATCATTATTTCAGCTTGAAAAATTTGAATATTTTGGTGGTAGAGGGAATCAACAAGAACATTAACAGGATCAGGTCACAGTCCCACAACTTGCCTGTGCTTGGATTACGCAGTTTTGTAAACAAAGGTTCGCTGTCAGGTGTTTTAGGCAGGTCAGTAGCAGTCTCTGTAGGGGGAGAGGAAAAAGTTATAAACTTGTAAATTGTGAAGCACTTCATGTTCTGCAATGCTTGTCCAGGACATCTAGAATTAAGGGGATTGACAGTATTTGAAAACTCAGGTATCCTCTACCTAAAATTTATGTCTCAGCCCAAATTCATCCAATTTGATCAAGGCACCTAAACGATGATTTCAGACTGCCTGGCACTCCCTATCTGCCACAGAAAAGATATGGTTGGGATGATTTATATTTTGAAAACCACTTCCCTCTAGAAAGCCTCAGGCAAGAGAGCTCCTAAGTTTGACATCTCAGTTAAGCAAGATGAACTGTTCCCCTGATTAGTCACAAAGGCAATGAGAACGCTTTGCTAAGTTAGGAAAAGTATCATGTAGATATTAAAAAGTTGGAAGTGTGAAGGGTGAAATATTTGTGAAACAGTGGTCCTCGTATGCAGGCATAGGAGGCAGCTATTTTCTGAGTAGTTGTTACTTCTATGAAAAATATGCACACTTGTTTATCTGTTATGTATAATCTTGAAAAATAAAGAGTGCATTTAATGCTTCCCACAGGAAAAAGAAGCTGATGGAATACAGTACCTCTGGCTTAAACTTCTGACAGTTGTTTCTCTTTTCTCTGCCTTTATGCAAAAAAAGACAAGAAGGCTTACACAAAAGTATGATTTCTCTGTGATTTTTTTTAAACACAACAAAACAAACCAAAAAGGAAACAATTCCCACAAGGATGCTGATTCAAGTCTAAAAAAACATCGATAAGGATCCCCAGTTAATTATGCTCTATGCAAGTTCTCTTTGTAGGGAAAGTCTAACTTTTATTTATGAAAACAACTTCCCTCATCTAAATGAAGAACAACATGACAGCATCATCTTTCTTAGCGTGCACACTGCCAG
The DNA here is from genome assembly GCF_027791375.1 of Indicator indicator. NCBI lineage: Eukaryota > Metazoa > Chordata > Aves > Piciformes > Indicatoridae > Indicator > Indicator indicator. Next base: position 29,598,751 of record NC_072010.1, read on the forward strand.
TTCTGTCCCAACTCCTTTCATATAGGCATTCATCAGAGCAAGGAAAATTACTAAAGCATTTCACATACATAACCAGTATCCAGACCCCAGAGAACAGACTGACAGGGATCAGGCTGACATTTGCATTACAGTGCTGCTGAGGAAAGCAGAGGAGAGCAGCAGAAGCAGCTTGCAGAGCTATTCACAAGAGAGGTTGTTGGAAGAAACAGAAGTGCCACACTGTCCTTCCTCTTTCAGTAGCATCCAGCAGGTTTGCAGAGGAGATAGCACAGTTCTTTTCTATGGAAAACAGGGAAGTAGGAACTGACCAAAATAGCTGTGCTTCACTCTGGCTGAAAGCCTGACCCCAACACATCTGGAAAGAACAGGTGGACTTCATTTACTGGCACCTCAGTGGCAAAAATATAGCCCCAAATAATCCTCATCTTTCACATTCACTCATGGTTGTTCAGTTGTGTCACAAACAGAAACTCCCCAGATAAAGATATAAACAGGACTTTTTTAAGCAAATGCATTTTGTGATAAAGTGTTGGAGAATGGTTCTCAGAATGGTTCAGAGAATTTAGAATAATTTTCTTACCCTGAATTTTTAGCTGAGTCTTTAGGTGGCTTGAAAAAGGGCTTCAGAATGTTTCAATCTAAGTGGAGGGGTTTTAATGGAAGAACCCCATATTCGCTAGCCAGACTTCATATGCTGATACATAAACACACACGGTTGCCAAGCTACATTCGCCCTGGCGAAGGCAAAATTCAAATTTCTAGAGCTGTGTATATTTCAATTCTTGACCGCAGTTTAACATGAGTGTATTTTTCGTTACTTTTTACTTTTTAAAACACTACAGTGATTAATGAGAGTGATCACTGAAAGCAATACACTGCATGTGTTTGCTTTGATGTGTTTCACATGAACATGTTAAAATATATACACTAAATGGGAGTTTCAAAAATTAAAACAAAAAGCAAAACAAAACACTAAACTAAATTAAAAAAATGAAGGACCTTTTTTGCTCACAGTTGTTCTTTCTTCATGCATAGATTTATGAACACTGCGAATAAGTCCAGCTGAGCCCTCAACTGCATCTTGTATAACATGAACAATTAAGCAGGTAGTCCTTCCTAACGTAGCTGTTTTTAAATGAAGTTCCTATCTTTAATTAGTTGGCATGGTATTTTCCTAACCTTCTAGTAACACACTTACACCTGCAAGTAGGTGTAATAAATCAAAGGGACACAGTGTGCCATCCCTTCCTCATCTGTGCTCTGCCTTTCTGACTCAGGTAACTGCCCTCCCAGTGCTATCCTAGGCTCAGCACCCACTGCTCTGCCCCTCTGTATATATAGCTTGTCTGTGCAGCTGCCTTGGCTCTTTCCAGTGTTAAAAGAAGCACAACTCTGCCCATTTAGTTCTTTGTTCCTCCCCAGGCTCTGTGAGGTTCATCAGAGGACAGTAACAATCTTACCCTAATGAACAGTCTGAGTTGCAGCCTTCAGTCCCAGTGTCTTGTGCCCAGACAGGTAGTCAAGGCCCTATCCCTGGAGATAGTCAAGGTCAGGCTTAACAGGGCTATGAGCAACTTGATCTAGTGGAAAATGTCCCTGCTCACTCTGGTGGGGTTGGACTAGATGACCTCTGGAGGTCCCTTCCAACCCAAACCATTCTGTGATAAGATCTGACTATACATCACATTCTCCACACAGCTGCCATAGAAGATGGTTTACCAGAAGGGGCGCATACACGCACAGAGACACAGGAAAAGAAAGATTGGGCAAAGGTAGAAGTTGTTTCATTGAGTTTCTTTGAACTTCAGTTTCCTCAAAATAGAGGCAACACCCCTCTCCATTTCCAGGGGTATCTGAAACACATTTTTGTTGCAGATGTGGCTCTACCAGATGTCAAGTTGGCAAACAAAGAGAGGCAACTGGGAGAATGCCTGCTTGGAAAACTGAGGGCAATATTAATGTCAGTTTAGAGGTGAAGAAGGCCCTATTTATCTGAATTTAAACACTTCATGACTAGGAAAATGCTGAGCAAGGGGTTTTTGAAGTTAGATGTCCAAATCTAACTTGTGTGTGTTCTGGCCTTTAGCCAGGAAAGGTAATTGGATTTCTTTAATGTCATTACATTTATCAGACCTTGTATTTGGGCAAAGATCTCTTACAGAAAAATAAATAAAGACTTTTTAAAGAGCAGTACTGTAGCAATTTTTCTAGCAAATCTAAGTTAAACTAGGCCCTTTCATTTTTAATTTTTTTTAAAAGATTCACATGCAGATAAGAAATAATCTTAAAGAAAACAAGCAGACAAATAGACATTATAGGAAGAGTTTTTTTGTTAAATTCTAAAGCAAAATATCATGTGATTGCCACTATGCTTACTACGACAGTTTCCATAGCTCAGCCCCAAGCTTGTTCATCTACAAGAATAACAACTGAGAGAGGCAAGACCTTTCCGACTAAATATTATACTTTTTATCAACTGTCTTGCAGCTGTTAAGCTGCAAGTAACACACAATTAGCACAGATCAGCTTATTAACAGATGTGCCAGTACAGAACGCTATTCTCAGAGGACAACATTCACTGCAAGGATACAAGAAAACTGGGTACAGAGGGGCTCAGTTAATTGTATCCCAAGGAGGCATCTCAATAAGCAAGCCACTCTCTAAATGGAGACACATGACTGGCACTTCCAGGAGGCAGCTGAACTCTCCTAAAGCCTAAACCCACCTTTATCATTCCCTGCACGCATATGTCTCTATCTCCATTGCACTTACAGACATCTTCAGCAATGGGTAATTAATCCAGATGCAATACTGCTCCAGCTATGCCAAAGGAGGAAGTTCTGAAGTGAGCACAGTGCAGGATAATTAAATGCCAACACTGGTCTGGTAAGTATGTCTACTTTGCTTAAGTTATAGTCAATTCTTCATTCACTACTAACCAAATCACACAAAGTCCATCTAAAAATATGAGTGATAGATACATTGGTTGCACTGAAGTCTACATGGCACCTCAGTATCCTGAAGCTGACCTAAAGAAACTATAAAAGCTAAAACAAAGCTTTCCATTACAGAAAAGGAAAAAAGCCTATCAGATTTCATGGAGGTCAGACATATGACCAGGCAAATTCTATAAGACATATAAACAGAACAAAGTGAAAATGAACCAGCTGTCAAAGGATTTCTGGCAATAATTTCTTCCACAACACATAGATATGAGGCACTAATGAATTTGGCTATTAAAAAACTGTGTTAGCTTGTACAGTAACATGAATAAATTGGAAAAAGAACATAAAACTCCCACCAAGATCTATGAAATTGTTATGGATGATGCAAGGTCTATTCACCTTTAAAAAAAATTTCTTATAGAACGCTATATTTAACAGACTAATATCAAGTTATATGGAATTCCCATGCAAAAAGCTGTCAGCCAAGCAAGCAAAAAAGTTGTAAATATCTGTCAATTGCGTAAGAGGAAAAAACCCTCTGAGAGCACAAATTTCCCCACCACCATCACTCTGCAAAACCCAGGATTATTTAAAAGTCTGGAAATATAAAGATTTCATTTAAAAACAGATATTAAACTATACGTCACCTACACAAGTCTTTTCCATTCCCTTCTTAACTTCTAACCATGCATGAAAGGTGTATCAGTTGGAGACATTATGATGAAGTCCATTAAATGGACATTTTATGGAAGACTTTAAACTACGTAACCTAAGGGTACAGATATGTTAGATTTAATAACAATTTTATTTATGTTCTTTTTAGAATCTGTCAACCCTGAAGTAAATGGGTTTAATTTACTGCCTGTGTCCTCTGTCCTGCAGCATGCCCAGAAAAAAAAACCCAGTGAAAATTAATTAATAAATCCAGTACTCTGTACCACCCAAATTTTTGACAACTGTTAAGCTACAAGGTAATTCACTATTACCATAATGAATTAATTCTGGTATGCAGAAACTGAAGATAACTTCATGAAAAGTTTTCAATGACCAAAGTCACTCAAATAGGCAGTTCTGAGGTCTCCAACTCTGCTTCCCTACTTGTTGCAGATCTCTGCTACTTTCTTTCCATCAAAACCAGCAATCTTGTGGCCACAGAGCCCATTAGCTCAGTTCACTGATCCAGATGAGACATACCCCGGCACAAAAAAAGAAATACTGATTTTCACCCAGATCAGTAAGCTATTCTCACCATATGGTTATGTGATCACTGGAGCAAAGGGACAGAATCCATGGCAGGAGCAGATGGCATAGAATATAACCTACTCTATATATGACACCAGGGTATTTGACTAGTGTAAACTTAGCAGAAAACTAGATTGTATGTGACTTTATGGAGGTGAGAAAGCAGGAGATGAGCCACAGGACTACATTATTACTTCTTTGGCTCATGATACCCTCAGGGGAGTACTAAATGGAACACAGCTCGATTTACCTCTGCAAACAGTTTTTTTTGCAGGTGCTTACATGTAAAATATGGCTTTACACTTGAAGGCACTTGATTTTGGGAAATTTCTTCTTAGTTGTTACTCAGTTATCTTAATCTCATGTTATCTCACCACCTTACCTTCTCATTTATTGTACCTAGTACTAGCATCAGAGAGGGGACTTTTGCCATGCTTCTTGTAAAAGATGTAACAGCTACCAGTTTGGTAATCACAGCACTTATTATTTGGTGCCCCAAGGAAATAACATTTAATGTGACATAATTTACATCCCTTAAAGTCTTTCTGGCTCCCACTTCACCTGAAAAATCATGTAAAAACCCACAGTATCTAAAAACGGTACTGCTTTCGAGCAAAAAGTTACATGGAAATACAAAGATAGTTTGAGTGGTCTTTTGCTTCATCACACTTCAATGCAATACAGCTAAATATTAAGATTTGTGCCTGAGAGCATCTTTTGGCTTCCCCTTATGCTGGCACAGTTAACTTCGTAGGCCAAAAAACGTTCATGGACTCCCTGGCAGAGGTGGACAGTACTAATTAATCTGTTACTGAAATCTAGACACTAGGCAGATCATGTAGAGGTTTTAGCCGAATGAAGAAGAGGTCAGTCTTGGAAAGTTCAGGAACAGGTTATCATTGAAAAGGATAAAAACTTCAGACTTCTCAATATTTATAGGGTCAACACTGGTGCAGCTGTATTACTGGCTGAATCAGCCCTATTCCAATGAGAGGCCCAAGTTGGCATAAGTTGGTCTCTTCCAAGCCAGATGGCAGAAAGGAGAAGTAGGAGATGGTGTTACACATCAAAACATCACTTTTTAGTTATTTTATTTCCTATGCTTCCTTCTGGCTCCTTAGCTTGCCAGTTATATCAGCTTTATACACAGCTGAGCTCAGTGTGCCTTTTAAGAGACGACATACAAGCAACAGTGCAACTTACCTGCAGGCAAAAGGCTTTGTTCAGGAGATGGAAATGCCAATTTAGGGGAAAGTTAAGTAAAATATGTCCAGAAAGTGCATACTTCTAAAACAAGTGTATTCACATTCACCTCATTAAAAAGGTATATAAATATGTGCACATATTTTATGTAATCCTCCTAATGTTTTAGGTCAGATGTTAAAAAACATTCATATTTGCTTATTGTACACATTATTTCCAAGTTCTTTATCTAAGCTATATGGAAGTATTAATGTTCAAATATCCTACTCAATTTTGACAAGCTCCCTAGCAGGCCAGCAATGTGGTCTATTTTATAGCAGATAAATTGAACTGTTTTTTAAATATGGAATAGAATTATGTATGGAAGTGCTAAATGGAAGGTGTAAGAATAGAAAACAAACAAACAAAAACCCAACTCATCCTGCTTATTTCATATTTTAAAGCATTTTACTTTTTAAAGATTTTACTTTTGCACATCAAGTATTGCACAGCTGCTTCTGCTATGACATCTTCTCTCAATATGACTCAAAATCTTTGAGTCAAATGCTTCCTCTTCTGTTGCATGAAGACAAAAAGTTCCTTATTCTCATCTGAAAGAATGAAGGATTCATTTACTGTGTGCTGATGTCCTATGGTTTGGCATCACAGTCCATTTATTTCTGCCTCCATCTGACTTCTGGCATATACGAGATTTGCTCAAACAACTTGCCAAGTCTAATGTGAAACTGCTCCTTTTATTTTTAAATAAGCAATACCTAAAAATAAGAAGATTGTTAAATTTTACTCCCCCCCTTGCAATCCTCCCAGTGCTATTCATATGGCAGTGCCCATAAAAAAAACTAAAAAGCTAATCTATTTACTGTTTAGGAAAAAAAAACTTCAATTAAACTTGTCTAGCTGAGGAAAATAAAGGTTGAAAATAATTTTCACGCTGCAGCTAACCCCTGACTTCTTTTCCTCATACACAAACAAGAACAAATTAAACACAGCAGTCTTAACTTTAGGTGTAAACACTAGACAGAGAAAGCTGCCTTCAATTCCTGACCTCTTTGCTAAAACCTGTGAAGGATCTAAATAGTTACAGTTCTGACATAACACCTATTCCTGAGAAAGTGTACTCAAAAGAGACTGCCCTTCACACCCATCCTGTTAAGCAGCTAGTGTGATGTTGGATGCTACTGGTAAGACCAGTTTGAAGCCATTACATAAGAATGTTTATTTGTTATACTGAGCCCAGTTCAGATCTGTATCACACACTGTGACTTTGTTGCAGTATTTGAGTATATTGAGTATCTGAGTATTTCCAGAGCCCTGCCCTTAGAATCTTACAATTAGAGGGGGTCTCAGTATTATTTTTCTGTCAATAAAATAATTTCTAGTTCTTACGATTTTCAGAGAAAACATTGAAAACGGTAGTTTCATGGGCCAAATTCACACAGCAAGAAGAAATTTGCTATATGCATGTAAAAAGAAAAAAAAATCTCATTGATTCAGGTGGTAAGATTTTAAAAATATCTACATGAACACCCAGAAACAGAAACAGAATCTCCTCTACTAAAGCATATAATTAGCAACTTTCTAGCTGTGAGATGGCCATGTTTTAATCCTCAGGTGCTACTTCTTTTCCCTTGTACCTGTTCAGAAGCTAGATCAATAAAACAGGAAGCCTGTATAGGATACTCTACATTCTCAAGGGTAAAGAGGGGCTCAGATACAAGGGTAGTATAATATCCCTGGGATCCAACTACATTCCTGATTGTCCATTTACTATAAGAACTGCAGAAAAGCACAATCTGGAAACTCGGCCACCCACCAATGAAGTTCATGCAGGTCCTTCAGGACTTATTAGCACTTTGGTGTCTCTGTACCAAGATTCCTCCAGAACTCCAGTTTTGAGAGGACTTCTTAACCATCAACATCAACTACCCAGCACAAAGCAAGTTCAGATTCAGATTTTCAGCCAAGCTAATAAAACCCCTGGAACATGGAGCACAGCACAAAAACACCCAAGTGGATCTGCACAGAGCCAGATTGGGTCCATCAGGACTTATTAGTTCAGACACTATCTGAAAGCAGCTGTGCTGCAAAGCTAGTCCTGGAAACAGCATAGATATGTTAACATGGCACAGCATTTGAACTAATAAAAAACTGTTAGTGCAGAGCTGAGTCTGCTCTAGGCCAAATCTGGTGCCTGTATATCCACAGCATCAGTCTGCAACTGAAGAAACTATCCAAAGAATTGACTCTATTTCGAGTCCAGCATGCACAGCTCTACTTCTGCCCACATGATCCTGTTTTCTGCCCTTGTCACCTTCTTCCATATGATCAAACCCTCCATCTACCCTCCTCCTCTTTGTCATCATTTTCTCTCTTACCTATTTACATCCATTTCTCAACCTTCTAAACATCCATGATAATGCTGCACAATATACACAGTGGCTTGCAGCCTTTCAGGAATGATTAACATGGTTATTACTCATCCTCATCCTATCTTCTCTAGCAGGTCAACACTTCCTAACTTCTCTATTCCTCCTGATTTCTGGCTTCACCCTTTGTCATGTCTCTGGTGTTTCAATCCCTAATATAGGAACAATTATGATTATAAAATCAAAACAAAAAGGTGATTGTACTGGCATATAAAATCATCTCACATCCTTGGGAGAGAAAAAAAAGGAAACAGGAGAATCACCATCACAAGAACTCTTACCAGGACAAGGGTAGGTTATTATTACTAAAGATAAAATGTGCCATCTGACTTAGAAGTTGCTTACCAGACAGCCCAGGTATCACTGTCTGAGGTTCTCCTTTCCCCTTCCTACTCAGACTTCCCTGGTGTAACTCTCCATGCCAAACAGCCTGAGTGCCTTGGTGTAGCAAAGGCCTGGTGAGAGAAAAGGCTGTCTTTAGGCAGCTGCTAACAACAAATAATGCCATAGAAAAGAATAAAGGTAGCAAAGCCTCACTGCAATGAAGCACAGTGTGACTGGCTGGCTGATTGAACATCTACTCTGCCTCTCAGCACAGGCGATTCTGTTCCCCTTCCCACCTTCACCCACCTATGTAATCCATGTAAAATACCTGCTGAGCTGTGTGGGTTGTACTCTGTCCTATGATGCGTAGGCATGAGATGGTCACTAACAATCAAAGTTTTACAGTATGAAATACAATGATAGTTAACCACCTGCAACAGAGTGTGACAGAGTCTGGCCCTGTATAGAGCAGTTCCCAGAGCGCTGGGGTAACACAGGTCACTGAAAAAACAATCCCTCCATCTGCATTACTCCTTTAGCCATAATTGTGACTTCAAGAACAGTGGTTCTAGCTGACAAACTCCTCGTTTCTGAGCTCTTTCCAGAACACTGAAATCAATATAAAAATTAGGAAACCAGAAACAAAATTGAAATTTATCTCCTCAGTCATCAAACATGCAGCAATGTTTACTATATAAATGTGTACTGAAATGAGGAAATTAGTAATAATTTTACAGCCTTCAATAGCAAAGCAGTCAAGCGTAGTCTGTTAGCAACTGTGTTCCAGATATCAACCTGATGTTCTAAGTTGCTGAAGTTAAAAGTGAAGTTCTTTCTTATGGTTCTCTTACAGTTGTTTCCACATCTCATAAGCAACAAAACCAGAGTCAGAAACTTGTGCAAAATCAAACAGACTCTTGAAATGACGTAACCAAGGCATAACTAAGGAATCAGAGCAAGACATGCATCATTGTTCAGAACTCCAGTCATATTTTTGCCTTGTTGTAGGACGCTACTGTTGAACCTCTAACAGTCTGAATGACTGAAAGATACGGATACTTAAAGCAAGTTTCAGTTCTCATTGTTTTATTTCTATAATTCTGACAGACCTTTTTTAGGTTTGTCAGCCATTCTTTTTTAGACTAAGATATCTAGCCTCATTGCAGAACCAGTCGTCAACTCCATCCATACAAGTACTTTCAAGATGTAACAATCAAAGCAAGATAAATGGCATTTATCCAAGAGAAGAAGGGTGTTAGGTTGTGTAAGATGTGTAATTATTAACAGCACAAGCTGATGCTGGAGGCAGACTACCCAGGTGAGTAGTTTAAACTAACAAGCACTTGAAACTGGGAGCTTAGAAAGTGCCTTTTTTACAAGAAAAGTTTGGGAACTTCTTGCATAACATTAAAACACACCTTGCTCCTTCCACTCACTTATGCACAGGATAAATGAAGATAAATGGACTATTTGCACCTAGAACGTGTTGATAGACCTGCTAACAAATGGCATTAAACTCACATCCAGAACCAGATCTAGTAATCAGGTCTTCCTACAACAAATTCTGCTAAATGAACAAAGAACTTCTGAGATCCATTCAACAAAGCGGTTAAGAAACGGAAAATTTAAAAAATATATATATGTTAACTTTAAAGGATCATTTCTGAAATAAAATATTGAAGCCAAAATCATGAAAGCTATTTTATTTCAGCAGTCCTATTCACATGACTGGCAAGCCTCATCAAGCTGAGGAGTTCTGAAATTATCAGCCACATATTTTTTTTAAGTCACTATGTGCTTTGAGATTCTGCTAATACTTAATAAACTTTCTTACAGGTCTGGAGTACTACGTAAATTTTGTCAGAGCTATGCTGGCACAATTGGTAATATAAACTTGCTTCATGAAAGTTACAAGCTCTGGCTCCAATCCTGCAAATACTTACTGAAGAATTTAACTTACTGCACAGAACTACTCATACATACATAAGTTAAGCATATTTGTAAACATTTGCACAGTATGGACATCTGTTAGCATAGCCAGACATCTTGTACAACATTCAGATTTAAATCCTAGTCTGCAGACTTAATATTAAAGGAATTCCTCACTTGTAAGTTCCTTTCTTAGGCATCAAGCATGTCAGATACCAAAGGGTGGAATTTAAAAGTTAAAGCCAAAGGAAGCAAGGAATCAGCAAAATCATAACAATTGGTTCTGTTTTTCATGTTAACTAGAGAATCCTGGATTCTTATGGATGCATGTCTCAAGAATGAGTTCCTGCTTTGTTTTCAGCCTTCGCTGAACTAAGTTCTTGCTATGGCATTTATAGCATTTCTTACATCATCATCACAGACATTTTCACGAAGCTCATAAAATTACTCCAAAGAGCTCCTCCTTTATTGTCAGGTTTGGTTGAAATGAACACTCAAAAGTTTTGTGTAGGGCAAGAAATCAGCTCAGTACTAAGCTGTCCCACAAATTGCGGAAGTTGCATTTCCTTAGGAAATCAAACTGAAAAAAAAGCACTTATGAAATGCCTCCTTCCTCTTAGTGTCTTGGAGTTTGAGCACATCCTGTTTTACCTATCCTCCTTAACAAAGAAAAACTTGTGATCTGTAAAATTTTAAAACCTGGTACTAGGCAGAAATAAATGTAAACAGGAAAAGGCATCTTCCCATTTATTCAGCGCTGAGAGAAACTAAGCCTACAGTGTTTTAAAGCTTTGCATCTGAAGAGCTGCCATATGGGGGGTTGCTTCTTTAGCCTCCAGAGACGAAGAGCCGAGATCTCGCTTTGACTTAGATTTTAAGGTTTGTTTTAAAGTTTTAGGCAACTTTAAAACAAACAGGGTTCCTGGAAAGGAGATGGGGGGAGGGGGGATACTCTGTTGGGCCTTGTGTAAAGGCTGTGTCTCAAAACGTCCTTAGTACACCAGGGCTGGGCCTGGCTGCACAAAGCAGCCCAGAGATCTGCTCAGCCCTCAAAGAAAGGCACTTGTCTCCTGCCCCAGCGACGCCCAGCCTCGCCGCGATGCGGGCGGGTACCGCCAGAGCCAGCCAGCGGGGCGCGGTGGAGAATGAAAGATTGGCGCTGCGGCAGAGCCTGTCCCACCTCGAAGCCCCACGGGGTTACCTGGTGCAATGAGCACCCACTGGCCAGGGTGCGCGCCCGCGGGCCGCTGCTTCGCGCCGTGCATGCTCCGTACGCTGCGGCCACTACCCGCGCTCTCGCCGCCGCTTCCGCCGCCACAACATGGCGGCCCAGGGCGGAGCCGCACAGGGCGGAAGGAGAGGCGGGAAGAGGTGCCGTGCGCTGCTACCCGCCCAGCGGTCCCGCGCCTCGGGGCCCCGCGCGTGGCGGCAGGACGGCGCCACCCCGCTGGTGGGAGAAGGGGGGAGGGTGGTCGCAGGGCACCGAGATGGCTGGGGCTGCGCTGCCGCTTACTTTCTTTTCCCCCTTCCACTTGGAGGGAATGGCACAGGCCGTTGCAGGCGGGACAGCGAGCGGCAAAGCCTGTCTTCTCGCCCTACCCATCTCGCCAGTGGCTTGCAGGGTGACGTGGGGCTCCTGTTCCCGCTTTCGGCCCAGGAGCAGAAAGATAAGCGGGCTGCTTTACCATACACATCTTCACCTCCCACTCCCCCAGCATCCTGAGGGCTGGTGGGCAAGGGGTTCGTTTTAACCCTGCCCCATCGTAGGCTGGGAGGTGACCGTTTTTCAGGGGTCTGTGGCAGGCTCTCGGGCGGCCACAGCGGAACAATGCCTGCCACTGCCCCATTGCCGCCAACCTGTGGCAGGAGGCAGGGCCTCTGACGAAAGCTTTTTCTTAAGGGAGGCACAGCTTCGATGAAGTGTCTGAGTGTGGACCTAATGGCAGAAATGCAGGGCCACGGAGGTGATTAAGTGGATTTGAACATCTGATGTGGGGAAAGGCTGAAATCGGGGGCTCTGCAGCCTAGATTGAGAAAGGCTCGGGGAAGAATCTCACCTCAGTGGTGCCAAATGACAAAGCTCGAGGCAAAGGATGCAAACTGAAATGCAGAGAATTCTATTTAAACATTTAAAAAATGCCTTTAGCATGCAAGTGGAGTAGATTATCCTGAAAGGATGTGGAGTTTACATGCGTGGATATGTTAAAGACCCAGCTGGACATTGCTCTGGACACCTACTGTATCTGGCTCAGACATGGGTGGGATGGTAGACTAGATCTCCAGGGACACCTGCCAGCTTCGTTCTGTGGAACTTAAGTCCTCCAAGGCTGTGCGTGGGCAGAGAGGGCCCTTTCATAACAGTCATGCTCCCCAGTGATTCGTGATCCTGTTAAATGGATGCTATACCTACAGATTGCACCAGGGAGCCATAGTCACAAAATAAGATCAACATATGCATATTTCCATACGCATGTACATGTGTACTTAAACTTAGCTTTACCAGCAGAAGAATGAGTTGATGGCCCTCATCCCAGTGATTTAGGAGACAAATATCTTACCAAAAGTATTAAAATACACATATCAATTGTAAATCTCAGGGATGTGAAACAAATACTAAAAACACAGTTAATATTTCAGTCCCAAACCAAGAACAATCTATGCCCCAAAACAAGAACTAACCAAGGCTGACATATGTGAAACAGCTGAGTTGATAGAAGGCTGAAAAAAAATCCCAAAGTTTTAGCATATACCCTCATAGCTCTTAAGATTAATGTAATCTAAATTTTGTCTTATTTTCATTTTTCTGATTTTTTCCCCCTGCTTAAAGTAGGGTAAGATCTAAGTGCTAAAGACCACACCATATGTTTTGAAGAAGTCCCCATTGAAATCACATGCTTTCAAAGTGACTGCAATTTGCTGCAGCATGTGTCTGGATTGCAACATTCACTAATGGATCTTGTAAAACCCTCCTCAGTACTTGTGTTAGCAAAGAGACAAAGAGGCTCCCAACTGTTCCACCATAATCTGTACAAGAGCACTGGAAGAGCAGAAAAGAATTGGTTGCTGTGTTTGAAACCTTCCTAGAAGGAAAACCTTCCATATGGAGAAAAGGTTTTCTGTAAATAACACCCATTTGGCCTTCAGTCCTGAAAATGACAATGAATTGCAGACTGTTGCACATCACTGGATTTAACAAAGCTCTGGAAAAGCTGAGAATTCAATCCTGCCAACCTCCAGGTGCAGTGTGTGTCAGAGCTCCTGTGGTGCTTCCAGACATTCTATTTCCTCCCTGACTATGGTGTGTGATGGAAATATTGTAGCAAACATCGCTGAACATTTGAAAAACTGGTTTGTTAAGCTATTTTTCAAAGCACCTCTCCATCCTTATTTAGGCATCTAGTAAGCCAGCTAATGTCAGAGGTGGTGAGTGCTGCTAACATCAGGTGAATTGAATGGACGTTTCAGCTCTTTGTTTCTTTTGATTTACGAGCACTTCCCACAATCTCTAGATACATGTTGGCCCTGCGATCTACAATGTCCTTTTCCAGAAACGTTCATATAGAAATGTTTTTCTCAGATACTTCAAAATGCCCCAAATGTAAATTCTGAAATGGACCTGAATAAGGATCTAAGATGACATCAGTTTTGGAATAAAAGTAATACAGTAATTTAGACATATTTAAATGTTTAAAACTTTCTGTTATTAGTCATGCACACTTGAGGTATACTATCTGTCTTTATAAACAGACGATATGCTATATCATTATAAACAGAGGATGTACTAATTAGGGATTTCTCTCAGGAGCTGATGATACTAAAGTCTTATTTGCTTGAGTATTAAATACATTCCCTTCAGGCTTGCCAACACTTTTAAATCTTAGTGATATCACCCAGAAAGAAAATGATGAAGTTTAAAACTCTAGACTGATCTGAACTGCTGTGGTGATATCATTGTAAATACTCAAATCTTAATGTTACACACATGGGTATTCTCATTGGGATCCATATGACTCACCAGGTCCAGAAAGATAAGTGGGACTGCATCCTATCTAAGGACGATCATTGTACACATTTCAGAGCCATCTGATACGTATTCAGATTTCACCTGCATGCTGTCCATTCATTCATGTCTGCTAGGGTTGCTTTTCATAATCCAAATGTCTGTGTAGATGCAGGCATCCATTTGTTGCCAAACAAAAAAGAACTTACTTTCTGATGCCAAAGAAACGCTACCTTTGTCAACCTTCAGCTGCAGAATTTCCCTCATCCTCCTCCCTTACCATGAGCTTTAAGTGAAGCGACTTTTAAATCTTGCTCAGAGCAACAAACAAAGCAGTGTTGAGAAAGAAGTGTGATTCATAGTTAAAGCAAGGTTGTAATTTAAAAGAAAAATATGTTTCCACTTATGATTATGTTTCATTTTATAGAATTTCAGCAAACGTATTTATGGATCAAGATTATCTATTTTATGCTTCAGTCGTTCAAGCATTTACATATATAACTTTAAATCCATTGATCTGCATGTTTAAGGTTCAACTGTATATATTCAATTGTTACATTTCTTTCCAGTAAAAGGCCTATTGATACGTGTAACTTTAGCTGATGTACCAGGAGAATTATGATTAATTTTAAGCTACCCAATTTGAAATACTGTTCTCTCTTCATCATAGGTCAAATTACTGTTTTACTTGGTTTCGTTCAAAATAAAATGTGTGACATTGAAATAAATTGCAAATATTCAATTTTTTTAAAGTTATTTTTCTTCCTATTAGACAAGAGTCATGCCCCTTTATGTCCACTTTAAAAATTGTGTAATGTACTTTATTAATAGCAGTGAACAGTAGTACTATCTTAACACTAGTCCCAACTTGTCACTTTAGTTTGTGTAACATTAAGCTCTTGGGTAAGAGCAGATTTAGAGTTTTCAATTTGTACATATCACCTGTGATTCCCTTTTCAGCTTTTGACTTCACACCGTGATAATCATAAACCAAATATGGGGTAACGTGCTTCAGTGGCTGTTATGCTAGAAAATGCAGAATGTGCTAAACTAAAAGCAGTTCTTACATTGAAGATGGTGCCATTCATCCCAGATGAATTTTATAGCCATCTAGCCCTTTTCAGAATAGTGTTTTCCCCTGTGATAAATGTGGATGGTGCCTTTGCTTGTGCCAAGCACAGCATCCCACACACCTGAATGGGAAATGTGCTCTGTAGTACACACTGGAATGTGCTACTGCAGCTCTCCTCAGTAGGTGTTGTGAGGAATCCCCACCTGGTGAAAAATATCATACCTGTCACTTTACTAAGATGTCTTGCATGGAGATAGTGAAATCACAGAATTATTGAGGCTGGAATAGACCTCTGAGATTATCAAGTCCAGTCTACAATTTAACACCATGCTCCCCTATTCCTTTTCACATCATTTATATATGAAAGTCCCTTCCAACCCCTAACATCCTATTATCCTATGATTTATGGTCCTGATTTGGCAGGGGGGTTGGGCTTGATGATCTTTGAAGGTCCCTCCCAACCCCTAATATCCTATGATCCTATGATCCTATGAATGGCAACTTAGACTGTGGTGCATCACAGTATCAGAGTATACCAGAGGTTGGAAGGGACCTCAAGAGATCATCAGGTCCAACCCCCCTGCCAGAGCAGGATCACTTAGGGTAGTCCACACAGGAATGCATCCAGGTGGGTTTTGAAAGTTTCCAGAGAAGGAGACTCCACAACCCCCCACCGGGCAGCCTGTTCCAGTGCTCTGTCACCCTCACTGTAAAGAAGTTTCTCCTCATATTGAGGTGAAATTTTCTATGTTCAAGTTTGAACCCATTGTTCCTTGTCTTATCACTGTGAACCACTGAAAAGAGCCTGGCCCCCTCCACTTGACACCCACCCCTCAGATATTTATAGACATTGATCAGATCCCCTCTCAGTCTTCTCTTCTCCAGACTAAACAGCCCCAGGGATCTCAGTCTCTCTTCACAAGGGAGATGCTCAAGTCCCCTAATCATCCCTGTGGCTCTTATCCATGCCACTGACGGTGGATACACACTAAAAAAAGCAAAGATCCCAAAAAACAATAACCAGATAAATATGAAAACTGAACAGCTTAATGATACTGTATAAGGAAACATGACTCATGCTTCATTATACATTAAAATAATCTCATTTAAATGACAAATGGTATATTCTTAGCATACTTTAACAGAACATAAACCTGTGGTGAAATACATGTGTGGTAGTTTTAGGCTATGCCTTTAAAATTTTTTCACAGATCTTGAACAGAAAGTCATAGAATGTAAATAAATCACTATTGCGAATAAAAAGGAAAATAATGATAGTTCTAAACAATCCCATTGGAAGAGATAAGGGACTTAAACCGGTGGTACCAAAACAATATCTCTCTCTCACCTCTTAGCTCTGGAGATACTAACTTGCTTCTCCTTGACCTTGGCTGCATTGTTTCAAATAAGTCTAACTTCTCTCTGCTCCTTTCTCATGTCCCTTTTGTACCAGGGGGTAAGGGGGACAGGGCGGGAGAAGCTATTAGCTTCCCCTGGTCTTTGGCCAGGGGTATCCTTGTGCTGTTTGTTAATTGTAAATACCTGTAAATATTGTAAATACTGTATATTTTGTACATATTCATTGCATTTCATTGTAGATTGTAGTTTTGCTTGTAAATACAGCTTCCATTTGCTTCCAACTGAACTGGTCTGGCAAATTTAATGTTCAGCCCACCTCAGTGTGCTCTGACACAGAAAAGCAAATCATAGTGCCTCCTCACTGTGTGACAAAAATACGTCCTGGTTTGACTGAAATGTGGTATCTGTGTCTCTCTGTTCAAGTAATGGGATCATCCAGTCACATGTGCCTTGGCACAGTCTTATTCTGTGGCAGGAAAACTTGGCGTTTTAGTCACACGGAACGCCCACATGCTGGCACATAGGAGGGAACAGGTCCAGGTGTGCAGTCTTCTTATCCTCCAGAATAGATTTGCTTGCCTCACAAAAACAGTTCCTCAATCTCATTTTTTAAAAAATTCCAAAATACTTAAAGGGTTGGTTAATCCTTACATTTAAATCCTAGTGACTTTAAAAGGTTCTGCTGTGACTCAAAAAAAACATCTGGAGGCCTAACAAAGATATGACATTGATCAGAAATAACACATACAAGTGTTATGAAGCTATAAAACAGCTATCAAAACCATGCTTGAAATTCATGGTGAAGTTTACCAGCTGAAAAATAATTATTTTAAATATTTCTTCATGACGGTATTCATCTAAGCAAGTTCTTCTCTTGTTGAGACTATCCCATTTTAAGGAATAGTATTAATTTGAAAGCATTCAAGCAATGATGAAAAAGATGCTAACCAGCTCTAAGCAGAAATCGCTTTGTCCTTTGCACTAAACAAGGTTGTGTCACACCTATCCATACGTAGCAATTATCAGTTTTTGCCTGAACAAAAATAACCTACTGGGCTCCAAAGTTTGCCTGTGTGTCAGGTCCAGCAGGAGTAAGGGAGAAAGTAAAGGAAAGAAATCAGAATTAGATGAGGAAATACAGGCACACCCACAGAAAACATGGGATTCATATTACCCAAGTTTATACTGTATACATAGGAGTTATAGTGAGGTGAGAGTCAGTCTCTTCTCCCGAGTAACAAGCAATAGAACAAGAGGAAATAGCCTCAGGTTTTGACAGGGGAGGTTTAGATTGCATATTAGGAAAAAATTCTTCATGTCGTCTAGCACTGGAACAGAGGGGACACTATCTCTGGAGGTCTTTAAAAGATGTGTAGATGTGTCACTTAGTGACACTGTTAATGTTTAGACTTGATGATCTTAAAGGTTTTTTCCAACCTAAATTATCCTATGATTCTACCATTCTAAATATCTAGTTTCAAGCTGATTATTTAGTGTCTTTTAACAGGTAATGGAGAGAAACTGTAACATACATCTGACCAACTTTATAGGTTGGTCTTAGAGTTTGCCTATGTAGAGGTAGAATCCCAATTTCAGGTACCTCAGATGAGCAGGAAAGAATCTTTCTCCATTACCTTTTTTCAGTACTGAGACAGGCCTCAGTTTATGTACAATTGTTATAATTGTTTCTTAGTTTTCCCCCTCAAGGTGCATCCATCACACCTTGAGAATGGATGAAGACCATATTGTGGTGTTAGCAGAAGCAGATATTTATTGACCCAACTACACTGAATCTCCCAATTTTCTTTCAGAGCACTGTCTTTCCTCTGTTTAGTCAACCAGAAAATTTGCTTATTGGAGGTGTGTTGCTATAGCAAGCAGAACTTGGTCTGTTTATAGAAGCTGCTCAGAATGATGTATACTGTTTGGAGAAAAAAGTTGAATGAGTACACAGATTGTGAGCTAGCTTAAAGTGAACAGTAGCAACACTTGTTTAATGTGCATGATGCATTCACCCACAACAGTAAATTACTGCAAAATATCCTCCAGATTATGACTCAGATGCTGGGGGAAAAAAAAAAGGAAGAAAAAAAGAAAAAAAGGGGCAAAAAAAGAAAACAAAATAAAGAAGACACCAATGTGTATTTTAAAGAAGCACCAAACACATGGAGACTTTTCTGAATATTTTCAGAGTAAAAGTTGTTGCATCTTAAGTGTTATACTGGCTACATTAACTCTGCCTTCCTATACTGTGGATTTCATTGGATTCTCAGACCCATTAGGACAATCTCAGAAAACAAGTGTTAACTTGAAAAGCAGAGCATAAAAACCCCCACCCCAAAAACCTGTGAAAAAAAAAATAAATGTCCAGACTGGTAAGAGAGAAGACAATATAATACTTGAGCTTGTATGTAACAATGAGTATCATAAGTGCCATGTGATGGTATCGCTGTTCTCATAAGCCAATAGTACTTTGGAAGTCTTGATGCTGCTCTTTCACAGTATCAATGGTTAGAAACACAGTATGCATAAGGTAAAAAAAACAAAAACAAAAGAAACAATGCTGTTTTACCACAGTTCTTACACATGGATACATATACATATATATCTGTGCACAGAACCACAACCATTTAA
The DNA here is from genome assembly GCF_027791375.1 of Indicator indicator. NCBI lineage: Eukaryota > Metazoa > Chordata > Aves > Piciformes > Indicatoridae > Indicator > Indicator indicator. The sequence continues at coordinate 29,617,885 of NC_072010.1, forward strand.
AATACATATAAGTATTCTCCATGTAAAAGATATGGATGTGGATGCTTGTCTATGTGTTGTTCTGTGCACCAAAAGGTTTCAGAAGTCTGTGTGCCTGTGTGTTGGATCTGAGGCCTTGTCCCTTTGAAATTGAGGAACAGAAGCCTAGATTTCTCAGACAAATTAGTACTATTTAACCTAGACTCTCTATATAGTCCAGAAAATGCCTCTTCTTCCTCTCATCCATCTTTAGACAGGTTTAATTCCCTTTGATTTTGTATGTTCCCATTTTCCCTCTTTGAGGAATGCTCTCTGAACAACCACTGTGTGTTTAATAGTTTAATTTTTGCTAATTTATTTCCTCCCTGCTTTTTACTAACTGCAATCCTGTTACTAAAGCAATACACTCCTAATGCTAATATCTAGCAATAACTAAGACAGCATTGCATGCTCAGAAATCATTACAGAGGTCTATCATGGTTAATTATGAAACTTGAATAGTGAACTTCTAATTGCATTCATACAATTCACAGACTTACCCTCTTGCAGCAAATCCTCCAGGTGGAATTTTGAAAAACAGAACTATTTATAATGCTGTCTTCAAAGAGATCTTTCCATACAGGCTCAGTTTGTTTTCTAGCAAATACTGTGTGCCAATCTGCCAAACACAGTTGTAGCCAAATATGGTCATTCATGTGTTTCAAACCCAGACTTAGCTCCAAAGCAGACCCATGGAATTTCTGTCACTGGGTCTGGTATAACAGTCCTCTAAATCAGGTAGAAGGTCTCTGTCTTCTACAATGGGGATAGGGAACTAACAGCAACAGAAAAAATATTACATGTGCTCTGAGTTGTGTTTATAGCTCAGTCTTGTAAGGAAGCAGTGTTTAAGGGAGCATATTGTGTGGATGAATGTATGTCTGAGTCCTCCCTCAGTAAGTGGTGCCTGACTTCAGCAACCTTTGTTCCAGGTTCATATTTTATGAGAACACACAGCTCGGCTGAGGAGAGAAATACCCTTCAGGTGACATTCAGCTCCTTGTAAAACAGATGCCCGTCTCTGGACAGCCCAACAGCTGTCTAAAATCCATGGCTGTTATTGATTGCAGGCTTGATTTGTTTGCAGAATGGGAACACCTGGCCACCCACTTCTGGTCAAGCAGGACGCTGGTCTCCCATAGGTCTTTTGTCATATTCTCTAGCTTCATATGCATGTGTCAGATATCTTACGGTATCTTGGATGGCATTAGTGACCTTTTTGGGGAGTATTGGGCAATGGAGAAACACAAAATGACTGAGCCATGAGTATTTTGATGTTCAGGTCCCACAAGACAGTGGCTTATCAACATCAGTGCCAAGACTTCTCTCTTCTAAGGATTCTTTCATGTCAAACTAGGTGTCAATATTCCTGAAGGCTTCTGAGCTATGAATGATAACAGTCTTAAAACGGCTAGCATCTGCATGGATTATCTGATGTCTAATAAGAACCTGAGCTTATGCCACAATTTGAAGGAAAGTCCAATCAGCTATGGGATACCAAATCGTTAGAAACCAACACTGAGTTTGGAACTACCTTTTTGTTGTTGTTATTCTAAAAGCCGAATATGTTGAGGAGTGATTAGCCTACTCTCGACTTATATCCTAGCTGTGTTTATGCATAAAAATAGCTCCACAAAGCCAGAAGTGTGGGCTGTGTAGTGGTTGTAGGAGAGCTGAACACTGCTAATAGGTGGAAGCAGGGTGATCTGTAAACATTAGGACATTAGTATGAGTGGATTTAGAAAGATCAGATCTATAGCAGTTTGAGACATCTGAGTTTAATGTCCACACACACACACAGATGGGTGGTAAAATAACCCCAAAAATCCCCTCCAGGTTGAGATAAAGAGCTTACTGAGTTGATAATGCAATACAATTGCCTTAGCAGAAGTTGTGTGGGACTTTTTTTGTTGAACTTAATATTGGCCTATCAAAACCATGTTTGGGTTTGTTAGTAAATTATCTAATATCCAAGAGTAGTGGAACATCCTGAAACTAGCCACATTAAGCATCTAGCATTCACTAAAAGTCAATAATTCATATTTGAATATTATTTTAATATCCATTCTTTCTCAGTAACACTAGTTTCACAGTCTGCCCCTTTTACTCCACTCCACTCCACTCCACTCCACTCCCACTCCACTCCACTCCCACTCCACTCCCACTCCACTCCCACTCCCACTCCACCCCATTTTCCCCTCACATCCCAGAGCACCTGGGCTCTGTCGGAGTCTCCTCCCACCCCAGGTGTGGCCACTTTGCCCTCCCCACCCACTCCCCTTTTTAATTCCTCCCAGGAAGGGCAGGAGCCCCAAGCTGAGCCTATCTGGGCTGATGGATCCTCCTCTCGTCACTGGTGAGTCCTCATGGTGCAAACTGGGTGACTGGGAGGGGGAACAAAGGCTGGGGGGCCTGGTGGCCCCCCAGTTAGGTAGGATGAGGGTTGATGGCTTCTTCAATATCATCTACAGAGACTGGTTGGGCCTCCTTACTGGGGCTGAGCTTCTCTGTGTGGTATCTTGGCTGGTTGAGGGTCTTGCCCTTGGCTCTGGGATGGGTGCGAAAATAGTGGTGGTGGAGCAGGAGCTGTTCAGGCAGAGTGGAGGATGGTGTAGAGGGAGTGGGGGCTGCTCTGGGAGGATGAAGAGAGGTGGGGGGGAGGGGTAAGGGGAGCAGAGCTGCTTTGGGAAGATGAAGGGGGGGGGGGGGAAAGCAGGGGGCTTAAACTAGATGACCTTTAGAGGCCACTTCTAACTCTGGTGGTTTTATGACTCTATGATCTAGTTCCAACCCCCTTGTCATGGGCAGGGACACTTTCCGCTAGAACACGTTAGTATCTTTAAGGGTTTATTTTGTTGGTTTGGTTTTTTTTTTTCACTGTACATAGGAATCAAAATATAATATGGTAGCTATGATGAACTGATAGATTTTGGATTTGAAGCTGCCTTGTTTTGAAAATAAGGTCTTCTGTATGTTGACATAAGAAATGAAATGATTACATGAAATTCAAGAGTGAATAAAAATTATTGGCATAAGAACCATTTAAAATCCCACTGAATTTGTGGAAAGGGCTTGGTTATTTCAGTAATATTGCTCAGCAAAAGTTAAGTCTTTGTCTGAAGTGTAGGTAGTGGAAACACTGAAGTAAATTTGTAACTCAAAGACAAGTTGTCTTACCAGTATATTAAATTGTCTTTCTAGCAAGAAAGTTCCATAATCCATGCCTAATTTTGCAGCCTGACTCGATACATTTTGATTCAGAAAAAGGGTAGGAAGGATATTCTAGGAGAGTTGGGCTAGATGATCTTCAGAGGTCCTTTCCAAGTCCTACCACTCCCTGATTCTATGATTCTGTGACAGGCATTTGTTAATAGCTAGCTTTGCTTCCAAGCACATGGGAATATGTGGAAATAAATACTCTTCTGTCTACTGATGTAATTTTTTTTTGCAGAAATGTGTTGCTTTAGAGGTGATTATTTCAGCAACTAACCTCAAAATGTTGAGTCTTACGTTTAAAGAGATTTCCTTTACAAACCTTCATAGTACCTCAAAAATCAAGTTTGGCTTCTGAGCTAGAAAAATGGTAATTGCTGTAGTAAATGAACCACTTGTTGGAATTCTGCTGTGCCTCTGTAAGAAATAAAGGTAAATATGTAAAGGACAAAATTGCTTAATTTACTTCCTTTTTAGCCGCTCTTCTCAGTGAGGTCAAAATGAAACATGCATTGTGATATAATAAATATTTCGTCAGTACAAATTTGTGTTCCAAGCCTTTCTGCAGCTGCTGTTGAGAGTTTGTACATGCATGGAAGGGTTGGGGTTCCTATTCTAGTATCTCTTTAAAGTGACAGCTGAAGTTTTCAGTCACAAGTCTCCTTGTAGAGCCCAAGCTGCTCCTTTTTTATTTCAAACATTTTATTCACGCTTCCTCTGCAGCTTGGAGATTGATTTGGGACAGAATAGTATGAACTACATCACAGGAAGTTCCATCTCAAAATCAGGAGGCACTTCTTTACTGCAAGGATCATGGAGCACTGAAACAGGCTCACGAGAGGTTGTGGAGTCTCCTTCTCTGGAGACTTTCAAAACTCTGGATACACTCCAATGCTACCTGCACTAGATTCTATGGTCCTGCTCTGGCAGGGGGGTTGGACTCGATCTCTGGAGGTCCCTTCATGATCCTGAAGCAAAGCAGAACACAAACATTGGCCTCAGACAAAGAAATGCATTTACAACAAGTTATTGGTTCTTTATTTGGTTCCATGAAATTCTGAGGCCAGGGTTTGGTATTTCTGCTGTTAGAACATCCCAGGCCCCCAGGATACCAACTGCTTCACTTGCCTCTCCCATAATTTCTAGCTGTGGCTTCTCAACTGTGAGTGACATCAGAAGTAAAATAAACAGGGTTAAAGCATGACCTCAAACACTGTCCAGAAACTCTCTGTATTATCTAACTGGTGGCAGTTCTTGGCATAGTCCTGTGTGAACTAGGTATAGGCCCCTGGCACAATGTAAGGGACAACATGACCATTCCCAATAACCAGTATGAACAGGGGCACCCTGTTTTGGGGAAGGAGTGCAGCATCAGTGTAATACCTCTTCCCCTGGGGCCTTGAAAGGCACCCTAGCCTGATGATTCCCCCTCCTCCCCCCTCACCCCCCCAGTATAGAAATGTCCATGCTTTAGTATGATTCACAATGGGGCTAGTGAGAATTTGCCAAATAAAATCTACTGCAAGCAGGCACAAGAAGTCAGTATTAAAAAAAAAAAAAAGGCTCATCTATTTCTAGGAGTTGTGGGTGAAGATTGTGTGGAGAAGGCCAGCTCATACACTGTGAGGCTGACATTTCTAAAAGGATAGAGCTCATAATTTGTATCTGCCTATGTAATGTGTGCAAATAGACTATATAAAACCCGCAGGTGCTGGTGCATGTACAGGAGCCATTTGCCCAGAACTGACAGCCTTGGCAAAGCTATTACCATAGCTCCAAATGGACAGCTAGACATGCAGAAATACTTGATGAAGTACCATTTTTTTTATTTTTCTGATAATACAAAATTTCAGGTGGAAAAAAGAAGTCTTTCCAGATATACCTAAGATGGTTTGTTAAGACCCAAGAATTTAAGATTTTAAATTGTTTGTGAGTTAATAATTTCAGCTCCCATACTATATAAACGTTCTCTTTTTGCAACAGTTCTTCATTTATCTTTTAAAAGGCTTCTGAATTCATGTGCGAACTGAATCTGAAGTGGTAATTAGGTATTTGGTGAATTCTTAGCTTACTGCACGTGTTAATCATGTTGAAACTAACTGTGTTCTAAGGTTACTTTTAGATCAGACTGAAAATCAGAATTCTCAGTTGAATTATGTACTGGCTTATGAAGTGTTGTGTCTTCACTAATACAAGTAAGTCTGTTATTTTGTGAGCACTGCAAAGAGATTACATTGTTAATATATATAAAAATATATTTCAGCCAAGTGTGTTCTCAAGGGGAATTCTAGGAGGCAAAAGGTCCTTGTTTTTTGGAACTTCATTAGCGGTACTTTGTGACCTTCAAAGCAGGTCTTTAGAAAAATGATTTGTGTATGTACTGTCCATAGTTTTATAGAATCAAAGGACCTGTGTGAAATGGTGTATCAAAGATTCTCTACAGAATCAAGAAGTGTTGTCTTTGATATAACCTTTATCAAGAACATCATACCAGAAAAAAAGAAATGGCAATAAAATATCCCTTGCACTGGATTTGGGAAGTAACCAAACTGATTGCAAAGCAAGATTGTAAATTGATTTAAAATGTGAAAGGGTAGTATTAAACTTGAAGACTGCTGTATTTGTTCCATAACTTTAGAAGTGGCTGGCTGAAGACTGACTTGCCTATAGTCTGAAACAGACTTTTTATCATCTGTCTGCTGGACAGAACAATACAGGCATGTTTCATTTATTTAGAAAATGGCCAGGGGCCAAAGAAAGATTAAAAATGTAAGCAGGAGGCAGTGCAATGGTTGTTCCTGTAAGAATTAGGCATTTGGACTGCAATATCAGCAAATCCTCCTGCAAAAGATAAATTCCTACAACAAAGATTTGCATTTGATGTCCTGGAAAAGCAATTGATACGGTAAGGACAGGCTTACCCACTGCTCCAGCAGCTGAATTTGGAATGCCTTTGGCATTTACGAGGGTAAACAAAAGCGACTGATGTTGTTTTGTGAGCTGCAGAATTAGTGAATGCAAGCACGTTCTAAAAAGAACAAATTATGGATTTCTATCTTAGGGGTTTCAAGATTCCGCATCGTAACCCCAGCTCCCCTGCCGAGGTCCTCTTTGCTGGCTCAAACAGCTGAGATTTGTCATATGCTGCAGCTTATCTAGAACTGTGGGTGTACTGGTTGGCCCCCTGGTCACAGACACACAGACCATGCAATAGCTGAGCTCAGAGTCTGTGTGTCAGTGAAGGCAAATTGTTTGAAGACCTCCAGAAGGTCTTCACTGACCTATAGATGCCTAAGATGGGAACAAGCTTGCCTGAGGGACCTAACTTGAGCTTAAATTCAAGAAAGCTAGGAGGACAGCCAATGTTTCTGCTTCTACCACAAGATGGATGATCAGAGGGCTGGAGCACCTCTCCTATGAGGACAGACTGAAAGAGTTGGGGCTGTTCAGTCTGGAGAAGAGAAGGCTCTGAGGTGACCTTATTGTGGCCTTCCAGTGTCTGAAGGGGGCCTACAAGAAAGCTGGGGAGGGACCTTTTAGGATATCAGGGAGTGGCAGGACTAGGGGGAATGGAACAAAGCTGGAAGTGGGGAGATTCAGACTGGACGTAAGGAAGAAGTTCTTCCCCGTGAGAGCCTGGAATGGGTTGTCCAGGGAGGTGGTTGAGGCCCCATCCCTGGAGGTGTTTAAGGCCAGGCTGGATGAGGCTCTGGCCATCCTGATGTAGTGTGAGGTGTCCCTGCCCATGGCAGGGGGGTTGGAACTAGATGACCCTTGTGGTTCCTTCCGACCCTGACTGATTCTATGATTCTAAATGGAGGATCATCACTGCTTTTCTGAGGCTAAGCATCTGAATTTTGCTGACAACATCTGCCTTCAGAGACATCCAAAAGCATTTACCTATCTCCACTGACTGCAGAGGGAAACTTCACTCTTTGAGGGCCTCTTCTGTTCCTCAAAGTGTTTGTTCAAGTTGAGAACCTAAGAAGATTCCATTTCAAGTGTTATTCTTTTTCATTTGTTGGGAACTGGCCATGGAGATCAGGAGATGAGAACAGACTGTCCTGTTGCAGGAATTATGGGAAACCAGGCTAAAAATAATATCAATTAGGCAACATGTGTATTTAATATGATGATTTATTTACTTTTAATATTGCTGTAGATAATACAGAAAAATGCATCAAAGAATACAATACATTTTCATTTAGTTTCATTAAAACTTTATGAATAGGTAAATACCAGTAAAAAATTTGTGTCTCCTTGGAACAATTTAACTCCAGAAACATAGAGTTCAGTCCAAGATTTAATTTCAGGTAAGGGAGCTGATTCTGCTATGTACATCATAAGTGAGTTGAACAGAAGACTGAAACTTTTTGAACACAAACTTCTGTAGAAAAAGCCATACATTACCAGTTGAACTGAAGTTTATTAATAATTCCTGAGTCTTCTGAATGTACCCAGACTAGTGGCTGACGTGATTCCTTAACCTTTATCCAAAATATGTTTTTAATTTTTTCTTGACACTGAGGTTCAGCAAAGATCCACTGTTTTATGATTCAACTTCGCTCAACTGTTTTGGAACACGTACAGCTCATTACACAAAGAGTGCAGGAGAACAGCTAGTTCAAAAGGACAGTAACAGAACTTGAAGTCAGTTTGAATAAAATAAGAAACAGGTTGAGCCTATATCAAAAAATCTGGTTGATTTCAAGATGAAATATTTTTCACATTTGGATAAACAAAGAATATATTATGAAAGTAAGTTTTGTGCTTTCTTTCTCTTTTGGAGTGAAGCTGGAAGGAGATACTGTGATAGCACTTCCTCTGCTGTGCTAGCTCATGGAAATGTGACTGGGAAGTGGATGAAGTCTCATAGGAAGCATGTTTTGAGCTTGGCTGCACAGACAGAAGTGAGCTGTTTGGGACTTAGTGTACCTAGTTTTCTTCAGCAAATGTCTGATGACTACTATAAGACCCTGAAATTCACATCTTGGAATGTTTGTTTGTCCACTCATGCTCACGTTTTTTTGTTTAAATCATCAGTCAGTCTGGCCAAGATATGCATTCATAAAAAGTGATAATTTATCTGTAGTTCACCGGGCTTTGTCTCGGAGACAGCAACTGCAGCAGTGACATTGCCACAACAAAGATCACTTCTCCCTGCTACCAATATTCAGCCTCCCTTCTGAGGGCAAAAAAGTGAGTTTCTTTGATTTCTTCCATTAAAAGACAGTGAGGCCTTACTTCTCCAATGTGCAAATGCACGCAGCATCTGCTGCAGAGTCTGGCTCTAGACTCATCTGCAGTCATATTTTTCTTCATAAAAATAAGACTTTCCAAGTCAGTTTTGCTTAGGCAGCAGAATGCTTGGGGAGCCATCCTGGACTCAGAGGTATTTCCACTGCGATACTTAAGATACTGAAGTGCTAAACCCATTATCTGAATGTTTCCGAAAAAGAAGGAAGCCTCTCTGGTTTTATTTGTGCAATATATAAATTCTCAATTATATAGAACATATCTAGATCAGTACAATCCTTAGGAGGGTGTCTTAGTTCTGCCTCACAAGATTTCCAGATTTAGTGCACTTAGAAGTAGAGCGGTAAACAAAAGCTAGCACTTTGTTGGTTTTATTCCATTAAACTAATACTTCTATGCTTTACCTTAAAGTTATTTGATATAGAAATCATGAGGGATAAAACTCAAACCAAAAAAATCAAACAAAACCAACAAAACAAAATCCCCAAACAACAACAAAAAAACATACAAACAAACAAAGCAACACCACCCCCCTGCCCAACTACAGTAAAAAAGCAACTGGAAATAAACACACAAGAAACAAGGGGGACTTTGACAAAGGAGGGTAAAAAGATGTATAAAGAAAAAGAGAGGTGAAATATATAGAAGTGAAATATGTCTAGTGGGAGAGAGAAAAAACAAGTAACTGCAGGGAACAGTCCACATGGGACAGTATCAGTGGCTCAGAAGGCAGCAGCTGTACCTAGCAGAGTCCCAGATTTGTTGGAGACTCTGGGGCTCTCTTACCAGAAACTTGACCCAACTTCCAAATGCCAAGGAAAACAGGAACAGAGACTGAGAGCTTTATGTCTTAAATAAAAGCTTTGCCTTAAATAAAAGCTTTCAAAGGACTGTTCCCCACCCTTTCTCCTACGGTCTGAAAAATAGCAGACTTTAACAATGGCTGTTGGGCTCCATAGTCAAGAACTTGGTTATAATGCAACTTGAGTAGGCAGAGTGGATGAGGCCAAAGGGTGATCCAAATGGAATGACTTTTTTTAATGTTGTGTTTCAGTTTTTATAAGAAAAAAAGCTGTTTAGCTTAGGTCTCTACTTTTTTTCTTAATGTACATATAAACCAGTTAGGCTCCATTGTAACTGGACAGCCAAGCTCTGTTAGAAGGTCAGGCCATAAACAAATTTTACAACTGTTGTTAATTAAATAGTTATTGTAGTATAGATGGGGTCAAACAAAGGGCATGTGTGGGAGGAGAAGAGAGCGCCTAAGTGGCAAAAGATGGGGGGAATCTTGGCTCCTGATTTAGAAGGCGTGAACAAGCAAAAACTCTGTGGAAAAGACCTCTGGGACATAAAAATAATTGTTAACATTTCAAATTTTGATGCAAATATTCAGCAATTAATAACAAATGGCAGCTCATGTTCCCTTGTTCACACTTTCCTATGCTCTGAAACCATCTTGGTAAGTAACACTTGGCTTTCCTCAACCAGAAACCTCCTATCTACCACTATCAGTGGTATCACTTTAACAGCAGCATTTCAACATATTAATGCCTCCCCATGCCAGCATGTTGTCCAAGTTCCAGATGGCTGAAAGAGTTGTTATGGAATGGGAATTCCAGTTAGTGATTTATAGGAGAGCAACAGAGAAAAGAAGGGGGGGAAAAACTCCAAAAAACCAGATAGATTACTTTTAATTTCAATAGTCAGAAATGTGCTTTCCTTGTCATGAAAGTAGAACCCTGCCTGTGTGTCTGCAGCCTGCCTTGCATACTGATTTTTGTATGTGCCTAGCTAAAACTGGTGCCTGTGATACGATCTGATTTTGACTCTACAGAGGAGCAAAATTTATGTTTCAGACCTGTAAGGCATTTTAAAGTTAACAATGTCCTTTGGGTCGGATATAATTTGCGTAAGATTGCCGTCGATGATTAGAATTGCTATTTAAGATTTTTGTTAATAGTCTGTTACATGGACCTCGTGGAAGGAGTCCAATAGCAGTCTGTTAGTTTTTCCCTGTCACATTCAGGTTACAGACCCTTCACAGATGTTGTAAATAGACATCAATACTAAAATGGAATATTACACAAATTAAAATCATAAGTGTGCTCAAACTGCCAGCACAGATATTTTGTTAGAAACATCTGTTGCATAAAAGCAAACATTTAAGGCCATTATAACAATTGTTTTCATTTTTAATATGTACTACGTATCTTTCTTCTTAATACTTTTTTTTCCCAATGTTACTTATGTTTTTGACCATATAAATAATAATGTGGACTTTTAATGAAAAGAAATAAATCTCAGTGGTTGGAAATCTAATAGATACTTGCACCGGGAATGAGTCAACTGAGAATCCAACACTGTGTTCTCCAGAAAAATATATAGTTGTCAGATATTTAAAAGACAAGTATTAAGCTGAAAGTTTGTTCAATTGCATCCAGTTATTTCATTCTGTTCTGAAACTAATTTCTCAGGTGAAAAGGATAGATGACATATAAATCATAGACTTGTAGAATCACTTAGGCTGGAAAAGACTTTAAGATCATGGAGTCCAACCATTTAACTTAGCACTGCCAAGTCCACCACTGAACCATGTCCCCAGGTGCCACATCTACACATCTTTTAAATGTCTCCATGGATCGTGACTCAACTGCTTTCCTGGGCAGGCTGTTCTAGTGTTTGACAACCCTTTTGGTGAAGAAATTTTTCCTAATACCCAATTTAAACCTCCCCTTGGTGCAACCTGAGGCCATTTCTTCTTGTCCTGTGCTATTCTGGGCTTTTTTTTTTTTTTAAATTACTGCTGATACAGCTGTTCTAGTCATAGCAGTATTCACCATGACACTGTGCAATAGAGTCCCCAAAAGCTAGACATGCCTGCGGTGCTTCCTTCCTGACACACCAGCTTCACTGCTGTTGCCCATTCCTGTAATGGGTGCTTGCAGTATCTTGGTCTAGCCTCTGTGAAATCTTTTAGCCCAAGAAGCTCTAGGTTTCTTTCACTGGTGTTGACCTCTTAGGCTCTTTCCACTACAAAGTAAAAGAGGGTTAGGAACCATCAGTGCCTCCATTTACCATGCTGTCACTCCTCTCCCTTTCTCTCTTGCTCTCATAGGTTTCTTTAGAGTAAAGCTTTTTTGAAGCTAAGGCAGGAAAGGAGCTAACAATGAAGGGGTGGGGGACAACTGAGACCTTATGCTCAATCTCCCATCCTTGTCTCCTTCAATTAATAGCAGCTCACCTTCACCCTTTCTTACAACTCAGACATGTCTCACAAGATGATACAAATACAATAAATTGTGATAATCAGGAAAGCTTTGCTGCTTATAGAACAGCAGTCTTGGTCTGGATAAAATCAGTGCTTTCTGCTTTCTTTATTATCTGTGTTCTGAAAACCACTTAAATATATGATCAGCTTCAAGTTCACACTTTGATTTTTCTTAAATCAGTGAGATATTTTGTGATGTAAGGCCTCTGTGTAATTAGGCACAGTTGAGGAACAGTTTCAATCTCACGAGATGCTGGGGTTTTTTGCATGGCACAGGGGATACGCTGGACCCTTTACAAGTGTAAATAGAGACATAGTCTATGGCGTGAGGAATTGTTGGACTAAATCAGACTCACACAGGCCATGTAAAGTGTAAATACTGGCTTCTGGCTCAACTCAAGAATAGAGCAGACCTCATGAAGAGATTCGAAAGATGCTCTGTTTTGTAATTAGGACTGAATAAGACCCATATCACTGAAAAGTCATTTGGAAGAGATATCTGGATGTTGCCTGTCATTCAGTCCAACTTCCCTCTCAAAGCAGGACTTCCACCAGTGCTAGAGCAGCCTTTAGTCTGAAGGAACTTTTTTTTTCATTGTGCATCACAGAGTATCATTTCCTTTCAAAAATCTTATATGCATCTTCTGCAGAATTGTCCTGAACATCAGGATCTGTCCCAGGAGACTCAATAAAGACACTATATGTTAGAAAGTGCAATTATTAAAATCAGAGTAAAGCTCAGACTGAGTTCCTCGAGTTGCTGAAACAGAGTCAAGAGAAATTTTAGATAAGGTAGCCCTGTAGCATCCTGTGGCTGCTGCGGAATTCTGGCTTGCCACAAGTCCCATCATAGCTGCCACCCCTGTGAAAATGCCTTCTTATGTGTACTAAGGTATCTTACCAAGGCACCTGAAAGAACTCTATTGACTGTACTAAGCAGGTTTCAGCTGACTACAACAGGAACTTACACAACATGCTGTCAGAAAAACACCTGTATATAGACACCTACAGTAGCTAAGTCCTACCTTGACTGACAAGTCAGGTTCAGGAGGTTTCTGGAAGAAAAGGAGTTCTGAACACTGTTCTACAGAGCAGTACATTCATCACCGATCTTTACTGTGGAGATACTTATCCCATAGTCTTAATATTGCAAAGCAAATGATTAGGAGGCCATGCTGGAGGAGCCTGGACTCAGCATACAAAGTAAAGCAGTCTTACTCAGCCTAAAGCACCAGAATTGAACCTTCTCGCATATATTCTTCGGGGTTTCTGTGCTAACTAAAACTTAACTGTTTAGTAATTGTAATTTTAAAATCTTATTTGTGTTGAATTACATTCCATTGTTATTTTTCATTTAACAGAGGATACCTGAGAGAAACAGAAAAGCTAGTGAACCTGCATCAAAAGGAGGAGCTATCAGAATTGCACCCACAAAAATGGCACAGTGTATTTTCAGGCTTTTTCAGTGGGGAAAATGGGAACACAATGGGTCACAAAGTAAATGTTGCTCTCGGCATTACTACTTTCATGAACTGCAAGCCAGAAGCACCAGGCGTTCCGACTGTGTAGATAAGAACCATCAGCATCAAGACACTACACTGACAAATTCCTGTGGAGCATGTAGCTGCTAAATAATGTGACCTGCATGAGATCCTGCACTGGAAAATGTGCAGTATTCTGTTTTCATCTTGATTTTTCTGTGTATTATACTTTGAGATGCCTTATTTGCTGTGTTCTGCAGCAGTTTAAACAATAATTTCTCAGTCTGCCTGTGTGCTTAGTTCCTTTATTTCCATTATTTTTCTCTGTGGACGTAGTTAATGCTGTTTGCAGTATGAGTTCTGGTAGCATTGCTCACTCCTATTCTTTATGAGATTAAAAGTGCATTGATTCATATATGTCTCTACCTTTCTAATTTAATGCCAAATTCATCTGTTTTCTAGAATTTATCAGGTACATTAGTAGAGATTTCAGAGAACTGGATTAGTGTGCATTTACATCCAACATACTTGTTTACAGCTAAATCAAAGGAGTTTATCTTTTCTGGGGTAAATTAATTGAAAGGTTTAGTGAGAAACAAAATATAAGAATAAAACAGCTAGGCTTTTTTTTCCCCAGAAAGTATGAAGCAGTAGTCTAAGTTCAGAGGTAGCTGAGGGACAGTGTAATATGTGTAGATGTTTGTTTTCCCTAAGTAAATTTAGGTTTAATTGCATTGCAGCTTTGCTTTGCAACTGGACTCTGCTGAGCCATAGTTAAGCTACAATGGGAAGAGCCAGCACGCTTTTAGCAGCAAATCCACTGACACATCCTTCTTGGTAACTCCATGTGCTCTCTTGCCTTGCAAGGAAAGCATCCTTAGAAATCTCTTGCGTCTCAGTCAAAGACAGATTGACAGATCAACAGCTCTTTGGTACAGAGTGAAAGGTCTGTGCTCAGCCAGCAGAACGACAAATGACGTGTGGCAATGGTGTAGAAGACCTGACAGCTTGGGAAAACAATCTCTGGTCTTTGGGGGTTTGTCCTAGGTCATTTCAAAGCTCAGTAGGAACTTTCACTGCATTTCTGAATGCTGGCTGACATCATCAATGCATAGATTTTTTGCAGTACGCAGTTCAGATCCTACTTCATGCCTCCCTGCCAAATCTGGCTTTGAAAATACTTCATAGCATGCTTTGTGCTTAGCTGTTGCATCTATGGCTGGTCTCTTCCTTTGAGCATGCAGCTGCACAGCAACCTGTATTTATCCACATATTCATTGTGCTTTCACCTCTGCTCAGCTCTTAAAACTGTCTTCTATTAGTTTTCTGTTGAGGCCTTTGTTCACCTATATCTTTGATCTCATGTATCCAAATACAAATACTGTACTCAGATGTCCAGAGGAAGGAACATGCTTTGCAAATATCCATTGTGTCTGTATCTCAAAAATCAGGGAAAGTCACATTCATAAGGCCAAGTTTTGTCCTCTGTTTATTAGACTTTAAGAAGTAGGGAAACTGGGAAACTTCTTATCACTGCATAGAACAGCTCTTCACAGGAGGGGAGAGGCCCTGGAGAGGATCAGTCCTGTTCTGGTGTGGTATTGTGGTGATATGGTGGGGGTGAACAGTTATGGGGGAGGGTAAGAAATTCACACAACCCTTTTCAATTACTGTCTCTTTCTCTACAGAAAGCTGGGATCCTTTATAATGCCTTTTACTATAGCCTTTGGTTGAGAGTGGAGGGTAAGTTAAGGCCAGTCAGGTGTGGCTGGGGGGTGCTGTGTCTTCTAGATACTCTTTGTGATTTCTACAAGGGATGGTCTTAGAGTCAGCAAGGTCGTTTGTTTTCTCCCACAAGACAACTGTCCTGTGAAGCAGGAAGGTAGACTTGTGCCTAGTGCCACGAGTTTATGCTGTAAACTCTCTTGAATGAGAGACAGACTTACAACTTGCCTCAAAAATGCCTGGACACCTTGGAAGTTATGTAAATGACATGACTGACCTGTCATTTCATAGGAGAGATTCAGATGATGGGCTTTTCCAGCCTCATGAATCATGCTGTAGCATGTTTACTCTTTCCAGTAGAGTCTCTATGGCAAGGACAACCTCCCAGTTTCTTTGGAATAAACAGAACACCAAATGTGACTAAAAGCCCATTCCCACGAAATGTTACCTGATCAATTCTGATATGACAATAAATAAAATGTTTAACAAAATGAGCATTTCAAGGTTCTTGATGTTTTTCCTGCTTGTAAGCTGAGATCTGTTTTACTAAGGACCTCTTTAAAATAGCTTATGTTCTAGATAAAACATCTCCTCTGGCATGAATCCCTACAGATGCTTTTGCAAGCACGTCTGCTCCCATAAACTGTGTATGTAGCCCCAGCATTTTAAAACAGAAGTTTTAACTGTGGAGCAGTTAGAATATCTGTCCTCTCTGGGGAGCACCTACAGCTTCTTTGTTAGCCATGCCCCAGTAAAAGAGGAGAGGGCTCAGTGGCTGTGGCCATAAAGCATTGTTTGCAATAATGAGAGCCTAGAGATTTTAATTTTTGTTAAAAAAATACTACAATATGATAAATAAAATAACTTGGTAGGCAATGCCAAAGAGCATTAGAGAAAAAGGACTTTGTTGACCTTCAAGACTTATGGTTGTGGAGGGCATTCACAATCTTGCATGCTTTTCTCCCAGGAAGATATAGCCCCCACATAGGGGACCTGCTTTCTCATCCAATGGCTTCCCCAGCCATGACCTCAGCATGCATTTCACACTGGGCACTATTACTGCAGTAGCTCTGAGGAAACAAGTTGCTAAACAGAAGGCAAACTGTTTTGTTTATGAATATACAAATTTTGTAAGTATGACTGTTACAAAACCAATTGTCAGCTATCTCATGAGTTTGTCATGCAATGTGGGTAAGAAGTTTGATCCTCATTTTGTGTCAGTGTGTTGAATGAACAGTCTTTCTACCACTGCATACGGGTTCCATAAGGGGAGTATGTTAAGAATCTCATTGCCTGCTTATGGTGCCTCAACTCCCTGAGAGAATAATTTAATCTCTGTTCTGCCTTTATTCACATGCTGCTATTCAGGCTTACCCTGAGTACCTCATCAATGGAGAATATGTGCAGCACAGGATTTTGTCCTTTCACTTCAATTTTTATGGTTTGTTCTTATATAAACACATTTCAAGGAGTTTTACAAAAGCTGCATAATTCAAGACAGCTTTTGGCGTGATGATAAGAACTGAAACGAAAGCAGAAAAGATCCTTTCACTCTGATTTCAAAAGGAAGGAGTAAAAAGTGTCCCAGACATTTGAGATGGGAAGGTCCCAAAAAGACTTCTGAGCAGTCCCCTATCTACCTAAACAGTAAGACAAATGAGCCAGGAGGAAATGCTATAAAAAGGCATTGTAGCTCCAGGTTGTACTTTTCAGGGTCTCAGAGGTTGAAAAAAACCCACTACTTTTTAAACCTAGAGCGTGTTGGGAATTTCCTGCTTGGGCTGACTTTCCAGTCAAGAAAAGGTGCTCTGCAAAACTCAACACTGGAAAACACTGAATTTGTTAAAAACAAAATGAAAACAAAACAACAACCAACCAACACCTGCCCCTCCCTTCCCTCCCCCCCAAATCCTATGAAATATTTAATTTGAGATTATTTATTTAGCCTGAAACTCACTAGGAAGATTTTATTATAAGTCACTGTAAGAAAATAGTAAGGAGTCCGTGTTGTTGCCTAACGCCATGTTAACTGAGATGTGCTGTTGTATCTTACTTGGTTTGCAGCTGCTGCCTCAGACACTGGCCTGCCATAGCCCTGTGTCTCATCTGTCAGCCCTATGTGGATGACTTTGGATACTTTGGAGCAGTCATCCTCCTTGCAGGCTGCAGCTAACCCAGGTCATTTCTTCCTTGCCACCTTTTTGAGGCCCAGAAATGAAACTCATTCACTGATGTATGTTCTGTAGAAGTTAAAGGTGAAATCACAGAAATCTGGCATCTCTCTGGGTGTTCTGTGTGGTTTCCCATTCACCTGCTGAGCCAACTGCCCGTTCTGGTTTGTGATCCCCATGTAACTAGCTCTAGCTCTGCCATGAGAATGACCTACAGAATTAACTTCACATATATATCACAAGCTCTGGATGGAAAATTCAAAGCAAAAATAGACAGATACCAGGACAGAGCCCCAGATCTTTGGGAGGAGGCAAGGGTCAGGGGAAGATTTCAGCAAGATTTTTTCTACTTGGGAAGAGATACACTGGCTATTGTATCCAGTTCACATGCCTTTTTTTACAAATGTTCTTGCATTAAGGAAGTTAACCATCCATAAAGTCTAAATAACCCACCACATGGTATGAATCTATAGGTAAATAAAATTAGAAATGGTTCAAATGAAGTCTGCCAGACCCTAAAGGTTCCTTTCCCCCCACCCCCTTTTTTTTTTTTTTCCTGTAATGGAAAGTAGAAATTACACCCCTGGACTTTTTACTTCTTTCAACTAACTTTCAACTTGACCATGGGGCATTCAGGTAAGTGAAGATACAGAAAATTCATTGTAAGAGGTCTTATAGCCCACTACAACTTCAAATGTGTGTGAATGAAGAACTACACAAGAAAAATTAACTACTTCCTCCAACTATTTAAGCAAATGATAACATCTTGCCTGTGTGAACAGGATGAAAACATGCATGTGTTTTACAACCCTGCTACCACATCTAACAGAACCTGATTCATTTTAAACACATTGCCTTAATAAAATCATAGACTCATAGAATAGTAATGAGACATTGTGTTTTGTCTAAATTTCCACACTAAGAAACTCAGTGCTCTTTGGTCAGGGACATGCCTTAACTGTGGACATTTAGTTGAATTATGGTTTTTAAATGCTTACCTGCCCCAAATGTATTATATTAAATTAACAGAGCAGCAAAAACAAAATCAAATTTGGGTTAATTTTCATATTATAGTAATGGGATCTTAATTTATAGTGACATTAAAAAGCAAATCACCTACAGCAAGAACCAAGATGCTGGTAGTAATTTGATTTTTTTTTTCCTTTTTTTTCATTTCAAGGACTATATTGTGAGGCACTTTCAAGGTCATATATAGCTCTGATCTGGTTGGGGGCTAGCAATGTAGCTACACAAATCTTCCCATGTCATGCTGCTCCTCTGGCCAGTGTTAATGAGAGCAGGACAGCCATATCATCTTCACCCTTCCTTTTGTGCACATGCCTGATTTCTGCCATCAACACTTCAACAGTTTTGTCTGGATTTTATACATATACATATATATATAGAGAGAGAGACACACACACACACACACACACACATATATACACAGAAGACAGAGTGGCTGGAGAGCAACCAGGCAGAAAGGGACCTGGGGGTACTGATTGACAGTAGGCTGAACATGAGCCAGCAGTGTGCCCAGATGGCCAAGAAGGCCAATGGCATCCTGGCCTGCATCAGGAATAGTGTGGCCAAGCAGGACCAGGGAACTCATTCTGCCTCTGTACTCAGCACTGGTGTTGTAGTCGAGGGGAATATTATTATTAATTACCCTTACAACAATTAATAATAAACGATACAGCAAACAGGTATTAATAAAAATAGTAACCCTTCATTAATGAAATATGCCAAAACTCGTTAAATAGGATTGTTGTACGGTTGGAAGATATATATATATACACACACACACAATGGGAATATGCAGTCTTAGAGCAGATATAAACAATCCAATGCAAACTAGGAGGCAACAACTTGGAAAGAGAAAGTCCCCGAGAGCAGATAGTGCTTGATTACAGAGGGGGGAGGCTCAATAAGAACCTTTAAACCCAAAGGGCAATGAATTAATTACTCACAGCTTGTTTTACCCACATGAGGGATGCTGCTGCTGCTGTGTTAGCTTTGGGGTGCTCTCGTAGGGTGCGAGCACGGCAGATTGCGGGCAAGGAGAGTTTACTGTGTGGTCCCAGGCTGGTCTGGCTTCAGCGGATGGCAGGCAGTTAATGACGCTCTTGGCGACGGGCGCTTGCTTGGTTCCTGGGTAAACTGAGGCACAGCACGATTCTAATGGCAAGGGGAAGCAGGCTAAGGCTAGCTTCTAGGCTCGTACTTCTCCAGCTTGTATGTGTATGGCTCGTGGCTTTATCCTAGACTCTGGACCAGGCACTCGAGGTAGGGCAGGGCAACTTGAGGCAGCTTCTATGAGACGGGTCCAAGTACGCTTGAAGCAAGGTTTGAAGCAAGGCTTAAAGCAAGGCTAAGGCAAGGCAAAGATGACTACCAAGTCACTCATATATATACAAATTGCAGAGGTCAATTGGTCCAATGGGGCACTGAAGCTAACGTGTAGCTGCCCAATGGAAAAGCGTTCTGCTAGGCTACAACCATGAAAAGCAGAAACAAAACCTTGTATCTGGGGGAGCAGTGGTCAGCTTACATGCTCTCACCCCAGATAAACATCTTGTTTACCAGACAGGCAGGAGTCCTGTCCCCTTTGTTCTTTTTCCCACATTGCCCTGTTTTTCTGCAGGAAGGAGGGGTGAGTAAAGGGACCCTGTCTAGACATCTTAAGGCCTGTCTGGGTTTGTACTGGGCCATGTCATGGCCCTACCATGACAACTGGTCAGGCCACACCTTGAGTCCTGTGTCCAGTTCTGGGCCCCGCAGTTTAAGAAAGATGTTGAGTTGCTTGAACGTGTCCAGAGAAGGGCAACAAAGCTGGGGAGGGGTCTGGAGCACAAGCCCTGTGAGGAGTGGCTGAGGGAGCTGGGGGTGTTTAGCCTGGAGAAGAGGAGGCTCAGGGGAGACAATTGCTGTCTACAATTGACTGAAGAGAGTCTGTAGCCAGGTGGGGGTTGGTCTCTTCTCTCAGGCAACCAGTGACAGAATGAGAGGACACAGTCTCAAGCTGTGCCAGGGGAGGTTTAGGCTGGATGTTAGGAAGAAATTCTTCACAGGGAGAGTGATTGCCCATTGGAATGGGCTGCCCAGGGAGGTGGTGGAGTCACTGTCCCTTGAAGTGTTTAAAATAAGACTGGATGAGGCACTTAGTGCCATGGTATTGTTGATTAGATGGTGTTGGGTGATAGGTTGGACTTGATGATCTTGAAGGTCTTTTCCAGCCTGGTCAGTTCTGTGATTCTGTGATAATATACAGGTATATACACATGTACATGTATATACACATATACACACACATTCTTCAGTATTTTTTTCCATAGAAATTGCACTTTTTCACATTTAATTGAAAAACACTATGTGAAAATAGGTTATGCTAGATTATCTAGTGAAAGCTTTGCATGCACTTTTGTTGATCTGCAGGTTCTTACTTAAGACCCAAAGCCACACTGAACTTAACTGGCAGTCCATGACAATGTTTGCAAGATAAGACCAGACACCACACAGGCCCCTCTTTCCCCAGGAAAAATAGTTTTGCATTCAGGACCTTTGCAAAAGAGCTTCATTTTCATGTTTGGAAGAAAAAACAAAACCCAAACCTGAACTTCAGTATTTCCAGAAAATCTCTAAGGAAACTCCCATCTAAATTATGAAAACCATCAAGCTTATGTCTAGGACTGTTGTAACTCTAATTGTATTCATGCTTCTGCTTCAGATTCAATTGTAGGAAAGAGACTGAGCCATATTATAATTGGCTTAAAAATATAGTGTGCCCCATGTAGAGACCCTGGTCCTCTCCCAGGACTAGATGACAGAGGGATTTGGATGGAAGTGAACAGGCTGTCATCCCTTCTTCCTGTACTGAAAAACTAACTGCAAATATAGGACTTTTCTGCCAGGCTGACTCTAATTTTGCCTCGCACTCTCTTCCTGGATCCTTCCAGCCATTTGTAAAATATACAACCTTCCTTCTTCTCTGACTAGGCAATGGTGAGACTGCAGAGTTCAGGAACTGTCTTTTCTGGAGCTTCCCCAGTGTGGGCTGGTCCACCTACACAGCAGCCACCAGCATTGCTCCAGCTGTAGGATCTGTGGTACACTCCCAGCAGTGACACTAACCACAAGTCCAAGAAAACCTAGGTTTCACTTGAAAAACACCCTGGGCTAAAGGGAAGTCAGGGCATCATCTGGAAGTTGGAACAGATACTGCCTTTTCCAATTTCTGTTTATCTGGAACCAAACACAAGAGCTGACTGGATTAGTAGTGACCATTTAGAAGGCTTTCATCTACACTGCATGGGACAAGCCTCCTCCAGAGCAAACGGTATCTGCACCACCTTGGCTCAAGGTCTCCTGCCTTACAGGGTACACCTTTCCCTCAGGTGTCATCATTCTGAGGAAAAACCTGCTGGAATAGCATTAGGGAATGGTACAGGATGGAGAGAAACAAAGCTGGCACATGCTTGACTAAAACTACTCTCAGGCATTGTCCTGAGCGGAGCTATTTGGAGAAGTCCAAAATAGAGACAGGGAGAAAGTAAACCTATATTATATATATATAATATAAATAATAATAATATAAATAATAATAATATAAATAATAATAATAATAATAATAAATTTTATATATAATATATATTATTATTATAGATATATAAAAATATATATTTTATATGTATATAATATAAATCCTAAAGTAATATAGGATCGAGTATGGGAACTCCCTCCTAGTCCCCTTTCCTTAGCATGATAGAAATGCTCAAAGATGGCCTGGCATAGCTTGTGTCTGCTGCCTGCAGTTAACATCTGCAAGCAGCGATAGTCTGCCTTTAATTCACACTGGGCCAAATGTTCCATGTGACTGCTAAATTTAAGCTGTGTTGCTTATACACCACTACGAAGAGAGCTTATGCTGCCCATTGAGTGCCCTGAGCTGCCCTCCCAGTTTGGAGCAGTTCTCCAGCAGCTGGAGCATGAGTGGAGTGGGATGCAGTAATTTAGCATTTCCCTCTGCCTGAAGAAACAACTGCAAGTAAGGGCAGTAAGTTATCCACCAGGGTCCCACTGGTCTGCATTCCCTAGAGCCAGAAGTTCAGGCTTGCATTCACCTTCTTGCTGCTAAGGCTCTCACTTCCCCAGGATGTGCCTGATGATGGTGGACCCCCAATTTCTGGCATGATGGCTCAGCAGCAAGTGTGAGACAGCCTACATGTATTTGACCAAACATGTATTTGACTTTCACCTCTGATGGGGCCATTGCTAGGGTCAGAAGAATGGGCATGACAGGATTTAAGAGCCTCATGTGTACATATACAGAGTTATAATCTTCCACAGCATTTATGCACTCGCTGCCAAGAGCATCACTTTTCCACTGTCTTCCATTTCTTTCACACATGGCTTTCTGAAAGGACTGAATAAAGTGAATTATATTACAGTTTTATTAAATAGCTTTGTTTTATGTTAGTACATGCCTCAGGATTGCCAGCATATGTCCCATTCTGGGTATTTTTAAGATGGAGTGGACGAGGCCCTATAAAATACATGTGGGAAATCATCAGAGTTGGCAGAAGAGATGTCTTGCTATGAAAAATGGTGATACTGAGTAATATCAAAACCAGCCTAAAACCACCTTCAAAAGTGCCAAGATTTTGCCTCAAAGGTTTGAAGAAACCTTTCCCATTTAAATGTTCTCTGATTCTGTAAATGAGCTTATTATTCATCTTAGGTCTGTCACATAAAGGAAAAAAAGAAGTACATATGAGTTTAATCTCATTGGTTGGTTTACAAGCTTGGAAGTCAGGCAGGAGAGTCACAAATCCATGCAGACGTCCCTGAGTGCTGACTTTTGCATTTGGATTTCTGATTTAGTTGAAAAATATATAAAAAACTTGCATAGCCAGACAGCTCCCTATTGGCTACACATCTGTATGGGCTCAAGAGCACCGTATATTTCTGCAAATATCTGGAATAAATTGTGCTCAATGAATTGGCCCCTCATATGCTTGTTTCAAACAGCAGAATCCAATGAACTCATGTATCGTGGGAGCATCAACGGCAAAACAATATCTCTTTGGCCCAGTCTAGTGGGAGCTGCCATCATAAATGTGGAAGACATGTAGATGCAGAAATGAATAAATTTAGGGAGATCAATTGCAGATCAGTATTAGTGACTTTGAGCTGCCTCAGCCTTTCAGGTGTTAGTTTTGGACAATGACACTGCAGAAAAGTAGTTTCTGTGGTTGAGATTCACCTACCTTACCTCAGCCACCTAAAAAAGATGTACCTGGTCTGAGCTATCCATCTAGAAACATCATTTATAGGCAGCTTCCTGGTAGTTTGTCAACAGAATATATCACCCTCTGAGGTCACTTCTTTTTCCATTTACAAAAGGGAAAATATACAGGACTTCATTTAGAGAGGTACACTTAGGTTTTACCCAGCTAAAATAGGAATCTACTGCTAAATATGGACTCAGTAGACCCCTTACCCAGCCCACATGCATAAACAGCAAGCAAGTGTCCAATGTAGACAGTAGGTTTATTAGTGTTTTTATTTATGTAGTTTCATCCACACCTTACTCCCAAGGCCTGATTCAACCCTTTTCATTAGATGAACAATATGTCTTATCCATCTTATTCACCTGATCTGACCTTTTTGCTTTAAGAGTAGGATATTTGTATGCCATTTCTCTCCTGAGAATGTAAACAGCTCTGTTTGCAATAACTGACCCTTAACCAACAGCCAGTCTGTCATTCACCTGCTCAGCTGAGCCTTCACTCATATAAGCTGCTCACATGTTGCTTTGCAGATTTCAAATGTGAAAGTTTGGATTTCCTTCATGATTGGAATTTTGCAAGGGCAGGTGAAAACTGCACAGATTTATGAATTTTGCTGTTCACCCCGCTTAATTTTTGGCTCTGCTTCAACTTCTTTCTTTTCCTGTTATCCCAAGAACATTTCCCCTTTGGAGCCAGCTTCATTAATGCAAAATTCAAAATTAGCCAGAGACTCCCTCCCACCTTCCCAGCCAGCCCACATCCTTGCTAAGAGCCTTGCAGGTCTGTCCCTACCAAGCCAGGATCCTTTCCAAGCCACTCTGGTCAGGACTGATTCCTCCTCCTGCTGCCTGATATCCTGTGTGCAGCACAAGCTCCAGTCCCTCAACTCCTTTAAGCTCAGTTTCCTCTCCGAAGTCTTTGCTGAATTTAGGTGACCCATAATGTTTCCCAGAAGGTCTAATTATGAGTCACTTGCTCTTAACAGATGAACAGTCCTTCAGAACATCTGCAAAGCGTACTGGAGCTAGCACAGGTGAGACTGAGCCTGTGGTGGCTCCCTTCCATGCCAAATAACATGTATTTGGACGTTCAGAAGAATGTAAACCCTTCCCCACTTCTAAAGACACAGAAGTATATTTATTTATTTATGGGTTTTAATAAATAAGTAGTGCCACTTATTCTTGGCTAATAGTATTACTGCTACTGTTAGGTTAGTTGCAGTAGTGGTCTGATGGACATTGTAGATTGGCAAAAGTATTGTTAAGAAAAGTAATGCACCGTTTCCCATAACTTGTTCCTGCCTCACAGCTGCCTGCATATCTGCTTCCACCAGGAGGGAATCCATCTAAAGACTGGGGTTTTGCTGGGTAAGTTTAACCCCAGACCAGCTTCTCGCTCTCTTCTCTGCACAGCTACGAAGCGGGAGGAGATGGGACTGTGAGGTGAGATTGGGAAAAGGTGGGACAGTGTCTTTCAGCACTAATGCCACTTTGTACTGGCTTTCAGTGTGCCTTCAATTAGTTTACCTCATGTTGCCCTTAGTGAAAATGCAAATTGCATCTCTGTCAAAAAATAATGATGTTCTAAGGTGGAAACTGTTCTGAGAACAAAACTGTCGCTTTGGGTAACAACATTTTCTTCAGCTCCTGTCAGATTTTATCCCTTAGATTTTCTGTGGAGCTCTTAGTGGTTTCAGAATTTTTAAAAAAGAAACTTTTGTGACTTATAAATTGGCAGAACACAGTTAGTAGTTAAAAAAATTAAAATGTATACAGTATGTGAAACAGTTAAGGCAGAATGATAAAGTTGTATTTCACACATCCAGGAAAAATACCAGCTCTTTCTTTATTCCAACATCAACATGTTTACCACTGGGCTGGAGGGAAGACAACACCCTAGGTATACTCCTAAGAATAAAGTTATTTTGTCCTGAAGAAATGTTCATTGCTTTTACTCTCACAAATACAGTACAGATGTGGATATCAGGAGGAAGCATGTGAAAAGTCATAAAACTGCTACTCATTTTATCATCTACTTATAGTCTCTATATGATTACCCTCTCTTTAGCTACAGCAATGCATTAGTCAGCTGTGCTCAGCATTGACACATCACAGATGAACCTCTGTGTGCTGCTCCTGTGGTGCTCTAAAGCTGATAAAACTCAGCAGCTGTTATTTTCACTGGCACACCCACAGCACATAGTGGGTGTTCTGGTCACTTTATAAATATCACCTTTACACTTCCAAATGCTTACAAGCACATTTATTTCCAACAGAGTATCTCCACTTAGGTGCAATGTGTGTTTAGTTGGTGTTATATAAAAAGGTCGGTTCTGAGGGCAAAATGTCTTCCCAGAATGACATGTATGAAAGTGAAAATATTTTTGTATTTGTATCCTAGGAACATACATCTGAGTCTGGTCAAGTTTTCGCCACAGGAAGAGCCACACTGGTGGAAGAGGCTGCAGCTCTCAGCTGCTGTGCTTGGCCCTCAGCTGCAGAGTCCCAGCCCCAGAGCTGAGCCAGCAGAACCAGCCATGCTAATTCAGATGTTCATAAATTTGTAAGTGAACTTGGCTGACTCTATGCTTTCAGAACAAGGGGCAATCCCAGATGGACCTCTATGGAGCCAGTAATCTGTGGCAGGACAATGGGTAGAGGCTGGAAAGGAGAAATAGGGAAAATATGATAAAGGTCTGCCAAATTCTGGCTGCCATGAAGAAGGATTGATTACTCATTGGTCCCTTTCAGTACAAAACCAATGGGATATAAGGCAGTCAGGTGGATAACAAAGGTAAGGAAGTGATTCTTCAAGTATCAAGCAGGCATGGACTTTGTTAGCAAAAGACACTCTGGCTGCATGGGTTTAAAGGAAGAGTGGGAAGCACTTGCAGAGGGATTCACTAAACTAAAAAATTACTCTAGCTGGGAATGGTCAGAGACTATGGAAACAGCTGACTTGCCTGTTCTCATTTATTAATAGGAATCTCATTGTAGGCAGTCTTTTCACAGAATCACAGAATGGTAAGGGTTGGAAGGGATGTCTGAAGTTCATCTAGTCCAATCCCCCTGCTAGAGCAGGATCACACAGAACCCACCAGGTGGGTTTTGAATGCCTCCAGAGACAGAGATTCCACAACTTCTCTGGGCAGCCTGGTCCAGTGCTCTGCCACCCTCAAAGCTAAGAACTTTCCTTTTACATGGAACTCCTGTGTTCCAGTTTTTATCCATTGCCCCTTGTCCTGTTACTGGACACCACTGAGAAGAGTCTGGCTCCATCCTCCTGGCACTCACCCTTTAGCTATTGATCAGGGTTAATGAGATCTCCCCTGAGACTCTTCTCTTTCACCTAGAAGAGACTACAAATGTGATCTCCCATTGTCCTGTTTTGGGGACAGCTGCAAGGTGAGTACACTCAAAATGGTTAGGATGGTCCTCATTCAGGGAAAACACTTGGGGTATTCCCTGATACTTTTTGGAATCAGAATATGAGGTTTGGGTACTCTGATCAAAACCAGTACAGCTGTCCTTAGGTTCAATATCCAGCTGATGCAACAGACACTTAAATGGCAGAAATCACACACCTTTGCTCAAAACCGTGCTGCTGAAAGCATCTGCTTGTTATTGGTGAGCATTTTACACAGGTCTCTGAAAGTTTCTTGAGCATCTGTAATTGCTCAGTGCATGGCTTATGCCTAAGCCTCCTTAATTATATAATAGTTTTGGTTAGAGAAGACCTTTAAGATCATAGAATCTTAGAATAGCTTAGGTTGGAAGGGACCTTAGAGATCACCTACTCCAACCTTTCTGCCATGGGCAAGGATGTCTCTCACCTAGACCAGGCTGCTCAAGGCCTCATCCAACCTGGCCTTGACCACCTCCAGGGAGGGAGCATCCACAACCTCTCTAGGCAACCTATTCCAGAGTCTCACTGCCCTTGTACTGAAGAACTTCTTCCCAAGATCCGGTCTAAACCTACTCTCAGTTTAAAACCATCCCCCCTACTCCTGTTGCTAGACACCCTTATGAAAAGTTCCTCTGCAGCCTTCCTTTAGTTTCCCTTCAGGTATTAGAAGGCAGCTGTAAGGTGCCCCTGGAGTCTTCTATTCTCCAGGCTGAACAACCCCAGCTCCCTCAGCCTGTCCTCATAGCACAGGTGCTCCAGCCCTTTGATCATTGATCATTAATATCCAAGATCCAGGTATTTGTTTGTCTAATTATCCACAGGGCTCATCCCCCATGTTGAACAGCAGCAAAGCAGTCCCCAGAACCTCCATGCTGAGCAGCTGTAGCTTCTGTCCTCCTTTTTATAATGATACCTACTGGTAGAAAACTAGTAGCTTTCTGAGTGGTTTTACAGCACAGCTGCTAGTGAGGAAGGACCAAGCAGCAGTTTAGCAGTGTGGGTGATGAGAGGCTGGTGCTCAAGCTCTACCTTGGCACTTTTTTATTTAGCAGTGTTCATCCCCACAGTTCCTGCCCTGCCTTGTTAATTAGTCTGGTAGTTAATATTCCCACCAGGGAAGGGAGAGACCAAGATCTGGATACATCTGGGTGGGGGTATTTAAACTCCTATTTTCCACAGTGCAGGGATAAGTGAAAGGTTTATTCCTGCTGCCTGCCTCCCTGTGTGATGGCAGCAGAGCCCACGTGTATTTGCCCTTGGCAAACAGGAATGTCCCACTTGCATTGCCCTTGTGAGGGCTCCAAGGATTGTACGCTCCACACCATTCCATGGTCCTTCTCCCTTCTCTTGCCACAATGCTGGAAATACTTTGCCAGGCCAAAACCTAGTACAAGCAGGAGAGCAAATAATTGTTTGTGGCAGTCAGCTAGAGTATGCAGGGAGAGCAGTATGTAGGCATGCATTACACTGTATGGGAATCTTTTTGTCCCAGGCCAAAACAGCCCTAGGACATGGCTAGGAGCCCAGTACCTGCTTTTCACAGAATGGCAGGGCTACAAAATGATGTTTCCTTCTGCAGACTCTTTTCCTAATGAGGCACTGATCCCTTTTTTGCACACCTTGAAAACAAGGGATACAACATTTCCCCAAACTGCTTCTCAGCTCAGAGAGAGGCTTCATCTGTAAG
Organism: Indicator indicator; assembly: GCF_027791375.1. Taxonomy (NCBI): domain Eukaryota; kingdom Metazoa; phylum Chordata; class Aves; order Piciformes; family Indicatoridae; genus Indicator; species Indicator indicator. The sequence continues at coordinate 29,646,399 of NC_072010.1, forward strand.
AGATAAAAGTTGAAACCCCTCCTCCACTATGGTGGATAAGAGCAAGTGTTTCCCTAAAAAACTCACAGCACTTGAGCTTTAAAAAATTATTATCAGGTTTGACTGAGCTTTGGAGCAAACTGCTGGAAGACCTCAGCCTCTCCTTCCTTCCTTGCAGTCCCGACACTTGAGAGCAGTGAGAGCATCCCAAATCTGTGCCACCAGATGCTCCAGCAGCACGTATGCAAAGCCTCATCATCCCAGTACTGTAGCTGGGTGCCAACTCAAACAAGAAGCAGTGAGCATGGGGCGGATGGGGGAAATGGGCTTCTCCCTGCAGGCCAGCGGAGACGGAGTGGTGCATGGCAATGGCCTGACACCCCCCCCTTACCCGAGAGGCACTGAGCTAGGACAACAGACTGCTGCAGGTGCAGAAAAGTTACAGAGCTCGAGTCTCCCCGCGGATTTCCTATGTTCCTTCCAAAGTCACAATATTTTAATTGATAGTTCTTGTGAGAATTCAACAGGTGCAACATAAATCCCACGGATTGTGCTGAATCCCACAAAACCTTGACTTTCATTTTGGAAGGAGGAGGTGGAGTTTTCTTGCTCTTTGGGTTTTTAGCCTTGAGCTACATGAGACAGAAAAATCCTGTATTTGCTCAAAGTGCTGCCAGATTAAAATAAGCAGCTATTCATCTTATTTTCTTCTGAAAGGATGGTTAACTCATTGAGAAGAACTCTTTGACTGCAAAAATACATTCAGTTATAACACAAGTAGAGTAGAAACTTGGCTTTTCCTTATGTGTCCTGGGGTGGGGGAGCAAAAGCTTTTACATCCATTTCTGCCCCTTCAGACATACTCAGCAAATCAGATGGGACAACGGCAGTGGCAGAAGAAAATCCCTGCACTTATGTATAAACACTGGAACCCTGTTGAAAACAGTTAATGGTTCCATTTAGCCTCGGTTTTAATTACAAAGTGAGAGGTACTAGTGGTAGATGTCACAACATATGATTCTCTAGCAGTAAGTCATCGTATATCTCTTCTTGGTTTACTCCCTATTTGACTGATGGCTCAATATCTTCAGGACACTTCATGGTACAGAGATAAACAGTGAGCAGATAGGAAGGCAGATGCTGGAAATAGAGGCAGACTTGCACTTCTTGTTTGTGCAACTGCCCGTGGATAAAATTTCTCTTAAGAAAATTCCTGATGAGGTTTTGTTAGTGTTACAAGGTTTTTATGGGTTTTTTTTATAAAACATTAATCAACCTCAAAACTTCAAACTACCTAAGAAGAGCATATTTCTAGCACTTAGAAAGTCAGCAACCTGATAAACTGCAAATCTGTGTGTTCTTCTCCATACTCCTGTTCCTACTTCTCCACTTTTTAACCTCATTTGCAGTTTGGTTTGAGTGCCTGGCATGGGTCCTGCATTGATGCCAGGCTAGTCTGATAGCCATTTATATAAAGGAACAGAGGTCTATCTGCTGACAGCTGTCTATCAACTGACAAAACTTTTTTTTTTAAATCAATACAAACACTCAGTACCACAACAACAGCAACAATAAAACTGATCTAGTTGGAGGCGTCCCTGCTCACTGCAGGGGGTCAGGGGTTGGACAGGATAACCTTTGAAAGCCCTTTCCAACCCAATGAAATCTGTGAATTTGTGAATGAAACTTCTGGCAGTACTATATATAATGCTAACACTGAACTTTGCTGAAAACTTTGCTGAAAACATAATGAAGATCTTTAAATCCTAAAATACTAATTTCACTTAGCATAGTGTCATGTGATTTTTAAAGTAGAAACAAGAAACAAGGTATAAAGAACAATCCCTCCATTCTCTCCATTGTGTGTACCAAAGGGGAAACTTGATGCTGGGTCTTTGCCATATGACCAAAATATGTGTCTTTGAACTGGCAACTTATCTCTAGCCCTTAGGTGGGACTGATACAACTGATTTTGAAGAGACAATGACAGTGAAGCCCTGCTCTGAAAAGCAGGAGAAAGATCAGCACTTCTCCAGAGGGAATTGATGCGAGATGATGCGAGAGGCAGTGCAGAGGGGTCCAAAGAGAGTGGGATAAGGCATGTCCCCATCATTTCCCTCTAAACAAAGCACATTTATCTACATTAATGAGGAAAACGAAGCTGAGATAATGCTACCTAACATTGAATTAGAGAGCAAATGGAAAGTTTAGATAAAAGTCTTTCAAGGAAAAATGAGCAGAATTACAGTAGAAACAGTTGCTATATGGATAAGACAAAATATTTGACAAGGAAAACATCTCCGAGAAGAAAGCACAACGGCAGAGCTATTACAGCCTCTGAGGCCTTTTCCCCCAGACTACTTATTTTATAACATATTTCTAAAACACAACACCCACAACTGTTTTTCTTCATCTATCAAAGCATAAAATTGCCAGTCCTTTGACCTAACTTAAATGAAGGAAGTAGCAATGTTAGGTTTAATTAAAACCAGCAAATATTTGTACAGCTGTCCCTGGTTTCACAGCACAGAAATAGGTTTAGCATCAAATCTTACAGTTTTAAATCCTCTGGGAACCATATACAAAAACATATAGGATCCCTCTGGCTGGCTTGCCAAAGCCAGAAATGCCTTTTTTTGGAGTTATTTCAGGTGGGGCTCATTCAGCCTTCCCGTTTCCAACCCACTGTTTTCCTACTTGAGACTTTCTTTCTTTTTTCTGTGCTCTAAATGTGGTACTGTCAGCTTGACAGGTTTGGATGCATTTGATGCATTTTGAGGTTCTGAATAATAATAATGATAATAATAATGATGATGATGATGATGATAATACTATTAATAATAATAGTAAACCCCTAAGAATAGGCTGAGGAGTTTTTACTTATCAGTATCCATAGTTTTCAGTGAAAATCCTGGCAGTCTGACCCAGCTGAGCATTTCTAGTGGGTTTCTGCCTTGTGGTGTGGGTGTCAATGGGAGGCACCTGGCATGGGATACACAAGCATCAACCAGATCCATGCTAAACATCCCTGAAACCAGGAGGGGTTTGGAATGAAAACTTTCACTGCTGACCCTTGCTCTCCTTTTAAATTACACATTGAAAGATGTAAAATCCTTCATCACAGAGCTTTATAATGAAGCCTCTGGATGGCTGACTCTCTGCACACCGCACCCCCTCAAAAGGGCCAGTCTTGGCAAGCCCACTCCCAGCAGGGACCATGAGAGGATTTACACTATCTGGTGCAAAAGGCTCTGCAGCCCCAAGCTCTGAACCCACCCACCCATACCTCCCAGTGACCTGCAAGTTTCAACCTGCTGAAGCCAACCTCAGGGGGGATAGAATAGTGGGTGGGGCAGATGACCACCCACCATGGAGCCAGAGATAAGAGGGAAGAGGGAGGGATAGGGCCAGACTGAGTTAAAAAAGCAGCACCTAGGTCTGGAGCAGGAAAGGAGAAGGAAATGCTGATGATGGCCAGTTCAGCTGCTCTGCTTGTGTCTATCAGTCACCAGGTAGGGGCTCTCCACACCCTCCAGGCTGCCACAGTCTCCCATTTTCCCTGCAGCCCCCCACAAACTTCCCACACCCAAACCTTCAGCACCAGCAGGTCTGGCCCAGCTTGGCAGAGCCCAGGAGACGAGATGGAGTCGTACAAGCTTGGTGGTGCTCAAGAGGTGCAGGAAGAAAGAAACGCACAAGGGAAAAGCCCTAAGGAAGAAGAGAGGGCAGATCTACATCCTTTCAGCCCAAGTGAGCCCAGGCCAGAGAAGTTGGCCCAGCCAGGGCTGGCAAGGCGTGAGACACTTAGAGAGACAGTTCTGCGCAGCAAGATGTCCCGACTAGCAGAAGCAACTTCCCTGCTTGTACAAGTAGAACAAACTCTCCTGCTCCCTCTTCTACAGCAGCATTCTCTTCCTATCTACCCAAAAGTAAGTAAGAGAGAGACAGCAGTAGGCTTATCTCAGGCTTTTGGCAGAAGGGCAGTAGACTGCACCCATAACTGCATGTGCTGGGTCTTGCCATGGAGACGGGAAGAGTTTCATTCACATTAATTTTCAGCTGACTAATTTAAGCCTAGAGCCTGCAAAACAGAAAGCTACTGACAGTTAAGAGTAGTTGCCTCACAGGGGTTCAGGGGATAAAAACACTTTTTGGCAGAATGAAGGCTTACTGACATGCTGAGTAGCCTGGAAAGATTATTTAGAGCTTTTTCAGAAGCCAGCTTTGTATGTCTAAATTTCTATAAATGCACATAGAGTCTTAAGCTATAAAGCTATCCTCAAGTTCTAAAAAACAACACAAGATGCAGAGATGACTGCTAACCTGCATGTGAAACGTGACTGACCTGTAGAGCCTACAGCTGGCACAGACTGACACACAGCATATCCAGCATATGAGACCCAATGAGCATATACCTGAAAAAGTCCTCAGCTTTCCAGTTAATACAGTGGTTATGCATATTACCACAGGAAGACATCTAAGAAAAGTCCTAGGTATGGGCTTGCAGTTCATGGGTTTAGTTGCTGCCATCCAATATGTCTTCTTTGCATTGTTCCAAGTCAGTTCACTCTGTTATCGCTCAAATGGTCTTTATCTTATGACGAGTCTTGGGTGTACCATGTCGAAGATGGCAGTTCTTATCCATTTTTTAGTACCAAAAGTGCATGCTACAGAAACCTCACTACTAGTAGAGACCAGTTCCTGGGCCAGCTGAGCTAAAAGTAAAATCTGCTCTTTTATGCCAACTGTCAAAGCACAATGTGGGAAAGCTCAGGGATACTGAAGGAGCAAAGATGTAACCACTTAAAGTCTCACCTGGTGGATAAATAGTTGTGAACAAAATTTTTCTGTGACTTCTAGTTTTTCAGTGTCTTGGTGATGAATTTAAGATATTTTAAGATACTGTTTTCATGCATGCTAGATCAGTGAACTGAGTCCAGCTGCCTTTGTGATTGTTCACAATTTGTTAGAAATCAAATCCAAGCTATCGCAAGTCAGGATACAACTCATTCATAAATTCAACTCACCAAGAATCACAGAATCACAGAATCCACAGAAGGCTGGAAAAGACCTCAAGGATCATCAAAGTCCAACCCGTCACCCAAGAAATCCAATCAGAAGCAACCTTCGAACAGTTGAGTCCAAATATTTTCAATTTCCAGGAATCTAAAAGTCCATTAGGAATAAATACATCTAGAGGCGGAAGGGGCAATATTGGGAGCTATGCATGATATTAGAAGACTGTGTTAAAAATCAGATGAAATTGTTAGACAATACTTTTCAAAAATGAGAGTACAGTGACAGGTTGAACTTCTGCAATAGTAGTTTTCCATTAAGTCTTCTTCATTGCTCATCATTTAAAATAAACAAGGCTTATGACATTTGGAGTTTTGTACCGATAAATGCTAGCTTGATGAATTACAGCCACCTGGACAGAAAGAGGTTTTGTTTTCTTCCTCTTCTTTCCCAGAACTACTTTAATATCTAGTTGTGTGAAAGCATCTGTTTACTTTGGATTCTGATTTTCCTGTTCTACTTGAAGCTAAGTTAGGTCCTTTTTTTTTTTTTTCACTGAAAACCCATTATCATGATCTGTTGAGCTCTGTGCTCTTCTCCCTTTTCCTTCTACAATGAGTCTACATAAATTCTGCACTAGGTTTCCTCAGATCCTGTGTCACAGATAACCAACCCTTTTAGTCGCAAGCAGTTTCACTGTTGCAGATATGATTTTGAAATAAATTGGATTCAAAGGGAACAATTTATATTATAACATCTCCATAAAGTCAGATTAACTCTTAAAAATAAGTTCTAAGCCAATGAGTTGGCCACATTCCTTTAAAAATGGCAGTCCTTGGTAGCATATCTTTCCATGCACTGTTTTGGAAGGAAAACTCTGGGTTTATGTCGCAGGGACACTCACTCATCCTAGCAGTCAGTATTTCCTACCTCTCATTCATTTTTGAAGTTATGCCTCTTTCAGTTCTTTGACAATCTTGACTTTCCTGTTTTCTATATGGTTTGAGGTTGTGTCTCGTTTACTTTTTATTAGTTTGCGGTATCAGTATTGGTGTATCAGCTGAACTGGTTCCAAAAAATCACTCTGTAAAAAGGCCCCAAAATATACAGACATAGGCCTGAAGAAAAAGTAGATTTGAAGAATGGGAAGAACAACACCAGAATAGCCCATTCCCTAAAGATTCTAGGAACCACACTTTCTGCTGTGCCTCAGTGCCAGTCCACGGCACTTCACAGGATCATAGGATCAATGTTAGGGGTTGGAAGGGACCTCCGGAGATCACCAAGTCAGGACCATAGAATCTATTGCAGGTTGCACTGGAATGCATCCAGATGTGTCTTGAAAGTCTCCAGAGAGGGAGACTCCACAACCTCTCTGGGGAGCCTGTTCCGGTGCTCTGTGACACTCAGAGTGAAGAAGTTCCTCCTGATGTTGAGGTGGATGGAACCTCCTGTGCTGTAGTTTATATCCACTGCCCCTTGTCCTGTCACAGGGTGCAACTGAGAAGGGCCTGTCCCCTTCCTCTTGACACCCAGCCTTCAGATATTTATTAACATTTATTAAATACCCTCTCAGTCTTCTCTTCTCCAGACTAAAAAGCCCCAGGGCTCTCAGGCTCTCCTCATAAGGCATATGCTCCTGTCCCTCAATCACCCTGGGTGTTTATTTCCAAGGAAAAGTGACACTCTTGCAAGAATTTGGAGCAAAGAGACTGCTTAGCCAAAGGGTCTGAGTTAAGATGGGTGTGGTAATTTTAGGCTGTGCCTATAAAATTTTCCACAGATCTTGAACGGAAAGTAGTAGCATGTAAACAAATCACCATTGGATGCAAAAGGGACAGTAATGATAAGGTCTAAATAATCCCATTGGACAGACTACTAACATAAAGTTAGCTTTTCAGCTTCCTTCACTCTAGCAGATACTAGCTCTGGCGTCTGCTGGCTTTGCTGACCTTGAATGTGTGCTTGTTGTGGTCACGTACTAACAGCAACTCTCTGCTCTTCTCATTTCTTGTCCCATATACAGGGGGGAACTGAGCAGGGAGGGGCAAGCTGTTGGTAACCCCCTGGTTTTGTCCAGGGGGGTTCTTATGTTGTTTATAAATTGTAAATACATGTAAATATTGACTATTTTGTACATATTCATTGCATTCCATATTTCTAGATTGTAGTTTTGCTTGTAAATATAGCCTCATTTGCTTTCCAGCTGAGCTGGTCTGGCAATTTTATGCTGGGGGGTAATTCCAACCCACCACAATGGGGAAGGGCGAGGGGCCTCTTTCCTCCCATCCCAGGACCCTGCCTTGCCCTGCTGCCTAACCAGCTGTTTATTGGCATCGCACCCACAAGCAAACTCCTCGCGCCTTCTGCCTTCACAAAGACGCCCTGTAATAATGTCCGCGTTCTCTCTCTCTCTCTCTCCTGTAATTGCACACTGCCAAGGAGAACAGAACCCTCTTTTCTTCCCTGTATTTTAAGTCGCAATGTGAGGGCATTTGAAAAGGAAAAATACAAGATATAAAAGCTTCCCAAAATAGCAGCGTGCGGCTCGCCCTGGCTGAGCTCAGGTGCAGCTACACATTGCTCCAGTTTTTTTGATAACATCCTGTCTCCTGCGCTGAAGTTACCGAGGGGTCGCAAGGACAGTACTAAATCAGAAATGTGCAGTGGATTGGACTGGGCCAATCTCAGTGGCAGCCAGTGGGGAATGGAATATAAATCAGGCTAAGAAGTTAAAATAGCCATCCCATTTGCAAAACAGTCATGGTATTTTCTTTAAGGAGGGAAAGAAAATAGTATCCTTAAAAGGTGCCAGATTGGCAGGGCAGGATAATAAGAAAAAAATCTGACTCTGCAAGTTCCTCCTGCCTCTATGCTACAATGCCTCTGCTCTGCCTGGTGTGGAAGAAGACGTTTGGAGCAGCAAGCTTGGTGCTCCTAGCCAAAAGAAGCAGAATCAACAGACCTGCATGTCCACTTATAATCCCCTTGCCCTGGATCTTCTGTCAAACAGTCCAGTTGTTGTGAAATCATCTCAGTGGCACTTATGTTGTATCAAGAGAAAGTCATATCACCAGGACCCAAGTTATGGTATGAAGGCAGCCCTGCCAAGCTTCCCACAGGCAGGCAGTGGGACAGTGCATTGCCTCTGCTAAGCCTGCCTACAGCAGTGCCAACACTGGCTTCGTTTTCCTGCTATACTGAGACCTGTCCCTGGGGAACAAAGCAGAAACTGCAAGCTCATTGCAGGCCAAACAACAGCACAGCATCCAAGCATCACTGACTTTGGCCACAGGTGAGACAAAGACATGGAGGTGTCCTGCTCCTCAGGAGAGGAGCAGTGGGGGCTGGTGCAGACGGGTGTCTCTGTCAGCTGCTCAGCACAGCATGAACCCAGGACTCTTCACATGGGGGATCTGTACATTTTTGGGGAGGAATATGGAATGGCTGGCTGTTGCTAGATGACATTTATACTGGTAGATAATAAGCTTGTTTTCTAGTTCTTGCTTTCCTGGCAAAAATCAGAGATCCAGTTTTCAGTACCAAAATGATTTGTCCTCCCTTGTGTGAGAGATCTGAAGACTGATTCATAAATAATGGCTTAGAGGTGATGGAAACAAGATAAATTGCTTTCATTAGAATTCACATAAAACAGCAGCAGAGTCTCAGTTTGCCATCACAGATTGAAACAACTGTACCAGTCTGCACGTTTTTCATTTTGCAGCCAAGGATATTATGTTGTTCCTGGACCTAATCACTTTGAATGTTCATTTTCAAAAGGAATTAGTATGAAGAGTGATCCTGGAAAAAATTGCTTCATGCTCCACAAAGTCATTTGTGAGCTATAGGCATCAATACTCTTTCTTAAATACTGACAAATGGACAATTTGATGTTCTTCAAGTCGATCCTTCCAGAAGCTCAGAGGATATATGCTTAGGCGGTTCCATGCACTCCACATGCATCTGCACCTGCTGTGAGGTTTTGCAGCAGCAGACCACAAAATAAACTACACCAGAGGTTTGGGGGATTTTATTTTTCCACAGGAATAGTAACTTTACAAGAAACTGTAAACAGCTCCACTGTTCTCAGTAGCTTATGTCTTATATCTTTTAAATACAACCGCTTTAGAAAACAGCAGGTGAGAGATGGATACAAACTTGAGGTGGAGCTATCTGCCCCACAGAGGTTTCACAGAGACTGAGCTGCTCAAGCCATGTTTCCTCGGGGATCGTCAGAGAGAAAGAGGCACTGCAGATTCAGTTCATGCTATAAATCCTTCCAAGATGGGTCAGGTACATCATTCCTATTACTCCCCACTGACCACATGCAGAGCCTCTGAGAAAAAGCTCTAGCTTAGACTTTCATGTACCTAAGAAATGCCACAGGAATCATTTTCTAAAATGACCATTTATTCCTCCTGAACTTGAGCTATCCTGAGAATTTATACTGGAAAAATATAAAATAGGTCAGTGAGACTGGAGGCACTGAGTTACCAGAAATGGACATTAGAAGCTTGGCCCACCGATCATGGAGAACATCCAGCACCTGGACTAGGACACTACCACTGCCACACTGCTTTCAGTGGAAATTCTGTCTACCAGGGCGCATGGAGATTAAGAAAAAATGTTGAGGGTTGGCAGCAGGCCAGGGTCTAAAATTTGAGCATACTGAAGAAAAAGGCAGCTGTCTGTAAAAGCCAGCTGTAGGAATCTGTTTGGTGGGTCAGGTTGGCATCTCTGAGTAAAATAAAAGATGGAATAAAGCAGTTTGTATCTTCTGTAAGGAAGCCTTTATAAAAGTGGCCTCTTTATAAATGCAAAGCAGCTAGGTGCATAGAACCAATTTTATGTTAAGGTTCAAAAATAAAAGCTGGGCCATCAGAAACATCCTGAAACTTCAGCCTACCACTGAGTGACAACTGCATGAAACAGACCCAGAGCAGTGGAAAATTTTAAGCCATAAATTACACAGCCTTGAAACTAGTAGGCAATGCTGTTTCTATTCTGAGGGAGGTTCTCTGAGGGAGGCACTCATCTGTCTAAACATATGGATCTTGAGAAATGAAATCTGCAGGAAGGATCTGCTCCTGTTCTGCAGTTGAAAACACTTCAAATCAAATCACAGCAAATATTCCTGTTACCTTCTCTTAAATGGCAAAGTACAACAGGAGCGGGTGCTCTCTATCAGTTCAGCTCACAAGGGCCCTGTTTCCTGAAGTTAAAACAGCAATAGGTTTGAGTCTGAAACTTTTTCTTTTCCTTCACTTAGTTACTGCACACTTTTATGGAAAGGAGAGAGATAAGTCAAGTTTTTACTCTCTGTCATGTCTCCTAAATCTCCCATGTGCTGGACACCTGCAAAAGCCAGCAAAGCTAGCTTGTTTACTTAGTGCAATTTATTTGACCTTTTAATATATTTGAGTAAGGATTTTATACCTAAGGCAACTTCACAGAACAGATTTGAAAGGTGACCTTCAAAAGAAACATCAAAATCTTTCTGAAAAAGGAAACTTTGGAAATATATGTGAAGAAGGCTGCTTTTCAGCTAACCTCCTGACTCAGGACTCTCTGGCTTTTTGGCACATGGGCGTACCAGAGCTATGAGTTCACCTTGCCCACAGTAGATCCGCAACCACTATCATACAATATCTAAGGGCCCAAGAATGATGTTGAGTGGCTAGTTTTGGTGTTTCCATAATGATTGCCTTCTGTTTGCTGGCTGGAGCAGTCATTCAGCACTGTTTTTGATGTTAACCCACATTTTAATCTTTCAACTGCAAATCCTTCTTGCTATTACCAGTATGAAGCTCTGATTGTCTAGCTGAAACTGAGTTTTTAAAACTGGTTTCTTTGTTGTTTTTAATAACAAATGTAAACCCCACAATAAGTCTGAAACTTCATGCTTTTAAGAACAACATTAAAACTCAATTTCCTCTCAGCTAAAAGTACAGGCTGATACTAACTATGAGAGTAAATACATCAAGTGACAGAGATCAGAGGCGACAAAATCTTGTGTGTACAACATGTTACAGGAGAAAGTTCCCCCATTCATCCAGGACAGCTTGTCCTGGAGTGTTCATTGCGTATTAGACCTCATGAAGGCATAGGCTGTGACTGAGATCATATCTGCACATAAATTTTAGTATTACAGAGGCTGAACCTGCTGCCAAAAGATGTCTTGTCCTCTTCACCTTCATTGGCTCATTCCCAGTACTGAGATGTTCCTCCCTTTTGTATTGACACAGCCCTTTGCTAGAGCAAACCATGGAGAGCCATTGCAAGTTAAAGCCCTGCTTCTACCATGTGCTCCTACTCCTCTGTTAGGGAGGGGTAGGAGCGGATGAGGATAGAGGGGAATGTTTTCTATTAGTCATTGGCTGGCCCAGCTCAACGGCAGGCAGGTTTTCCCTTTTGTAGGTGAGGTCCTACAGCCAGCAGGACTATAGGTTTTTAGATGAAAACTGGCTCCACTTAGCTTTTTTTCAAAACAAAGCAGGAAGGGGTTTCCATGAGCTGCAACATACAGCGTTGGTTTGACTAGATGAAGGAATGCATTTGCTCCATGCAGAGCATTTCCCTAGCACAGGCAGGTGTTAGAGCAATACTTCTCATGCTGCAGGCCCCACATCTGAGGGACTGGGAAGTCTTCACCATTTATTACAGTGTGCAACTGGCAGAGATGTTGAGGTCACCTGCCTCACTGGTGATCCCAGTCACGTCACAGATGAGCGGTGCAGCATGGAAGTGACGCTACAATAAGGATTGCTGCTACCATGTCCCCTTGGAGCCATTAGGAACTCTCCAGAGATGTCTGGATATAACATTTCCCATTGCCTGACAGGGTAGGGGGAGTTGAATTGCTTGAGGACAAATATTAAAGGTCTGTTTGGAGGGAACAGAATTTTAAAAAATGTTAATTGCTGATGCCTGGGGAAGACAGTGCCCCTTAAAAGTGAGTAGGTGAAACTGCTACCCAAGGCTTCCTGCCAAGACATCTTGCAGCAGTATTTAATGATTACACTAGATGTATCTCAAAATGGAAGATGTTTCATGCTAAATCAGAGATGATTATGAAGTTTCTGCTTAGAAAATCATACCCAGAAAACTTGGGGAGCATTATTTTTCACTAACTTCTTTTTCCTTTTGCTTTCAGGATAGTATTGAATTTAGAAACATCTGTAGTCATATGGCTTTACAAAGAGAACAACAACAGTTTGAGAGGGACTTGCATGAAGCCTGCCAGTGTTTGAAGACCATAATTGAGAAGCTCATTTTTTCAGCTGCAATTTTCCCCTCAGATTCTTATATCCTGGTCCAATCTGCTCTGACAAAAGTCCTGCAAAATCTCTTGGCAATATGAAACATCAGGTTGCTTGGCCAAGGAAGGAGCAAGGCCTGTGAGCTGTAACAGTCCTATAAAAATAACAAAGAACTTGAAAGGTGAATCCTGGAGACTTTACTGTAGAAAGAGTTCCTGCTGACTTTACATCAGTGAAGACTTCCCAGTGGAGATGGTGTCCCTGCAAAGTCCTGAATAGCCTTCTCATGTCAAGCTCATACCAAAGTCATGCAAATGGGAGCTGGAAACATCTCCTGAAGTTACTCTGGAGGAACGGGAATTAATTCTAAAACAATAAGGTCTCAAAATGAATACACAAAGGTGCAGGCTGAGAAGACAACCATCAAAAATCTCTCTATTTTCATCACAGCTCAGGAAAATGTGTTTTGAAGTGATCCTCTATGGAGTGGACACTTGAGAGAGAAAATATAATGCCTAAGTGTGGATCCTTTCATGAGAAGGTATACAGCCTGATTATGCTGCAAATAAAGACAGTCTGTTAAATCTTTACTGCATTTTACCATAAAAAGCCAACAAAGCAATGGAAAGGTGAAGGTGCAGTATCTTCCATTAAGAAAATAAAAGAAAAAAAAGTAGTATGTGGGACCAGTGGGATCAATCACTTTAAAGCAATAAAAGGTCTTGGTAGATGATCCAGTGGAGGTGAATGGAAAGCAAAGCAAAAGAGGCATTAACACGGAGAAGCGAAGGTATTTATAAACTGAGGTGAAACATTTGTGAATATTGCTTTGCAGAGCTTTCTCAGCCCCTGTAACTGTGCAGCAGACAGCATAAAACTCTTCTCTCCTACTGCCAAATCAGGAAGGTTTATGAAGTCACTTAGTTCTGTCAAACAGCTGCAGCTGTAATGCTGAGAAGAGGCATTCCCCCCTCTTTTTCAATAAGATTTAATGTCTGTGTGATTGCTGAGCAGGAATAACGGCTTGTAAAACTTTTTTTCTTTCTTTCTTTCTTTTCTTTTTTTAAAAGGGATAAATTAAGCTCCTTTTAACTGTGATTTGGGTAGTAGGTGAGGGAATTTCATAGACTATGAGATAGAAAAGTATCTCTTTCCATTGGCTGGAGGAGTGAATTTCCATATGTGATTTTTTTTTTTTAATGTGTGATGGTGAACATCATCAGCTGAATATTTTCCGAGTGTGGTTCCATACTTTGATTGATTTGCCATATTTTATGTTAATCCTTTAAATGCTACACTGGTGCCATTCTCACAGCTATAATTAAGGCTACCTCAAAAGACTTACTGGTTCTTAGCAAGAATGCAGACATGTACCATGGGTTGAAATTTTGCATGGGATGTCTCAGCTTAGACTTCATTTAGAAATGGGGAGAGAAGACAACAAGGTTAGGCTAGCACCAGATACCTCTCTCTTTTTTTTTTTTTCCCTTTTCTTTAAAATGTGGTTCCATCCTTCAAGGGAAGAGGGCTCTTTTGGGAGCAGAACACAGTGGTGTTTGCCAAAAAGTTGTGATCTTCAGGGCAATGCTGCACGTAATGGCAGGCAGCAAACAGAGGGGAGGCACATAAAAATGCTATATACATCCCTACACAGGTACTAGTGAGTATCTACTGTCATTGGCACCAGCTTTCATAGCAGAGGGACCAAGGCCTGAAGAAGTCCTGTGAAATGAGTCTTTTGACTATTTTTCTGATGTTATGTCTCATGGAGAAGAGATATGTGGGCAGCAGAGAGGCTGGGGGCAGGAAACCTGGGTGAATGCAGCTGCAGCTTCAGCCTTGAGGTCCCCCCACTCTGCAGAATGCAAAGTGGTGCCATTGCCCCCTACCCTTGGCATGATAGCCACCCATTTGAGCACAGACTCTTCTCACCCCAGCTGTGAGGGACTCTTTTCTTTATTTCTCACCATTAAAGCAGGTCACTTTCTGGCTTTCTACAGTTTCTGTTAGTTTACTCAATCTGCTCTTACACACAAGCACCCTGTTACAGGGTCTGATTTCCAGTTCCTTCAGCAGGGCATTAGTCCCATGCATAAATGGTTTTGTCTCCAGATTCATTTAAAGTCATTTAAAAGAAATGGTTACCCAAGGACTCTCTATACCACTCACTTGTATCCATTTCAGTGCACTGAAATCCTGATCTAAAGATCAATAGCAACATTGACCTCACCAGGGTCAGGATGTGAATTATGCATTCCAGGTCAAAACTCACATCATCAGTGTTGCAAACGGGGCTGGCATCAGGAAGGCTCTGAAAAAAAACCCCAATCAAGCTGATTTCAACTCCCTTTGCCCAGACACATACATATGCACACAAAATTAATGACTGAGTGCAGAAGAATGAAAGCATTTGGCAGATAATTTTCTCTTCAAGCTTCTAAGAAACTAGCAAGTGCTGCAGATTAAAAGTACATTACATCTAGAAAAATACTCTGGTGACAGTTCCACCAAATTGGACACGTTCCCTTCTGAATGGCACTAGGCCTGCAGAGATCCCTAGCAGTTAAGAGACACAAGACTCTGAGACTTAGGGGAAATTGAGGTCTTCTGAATATGACTCTTCATGCTCGTTTTTGTTTTTGTTTGTTTGTTTGTTTGTTTGTTTTCAGAAGAATTAGTGTTTATGACGCAAATTTCCGGGGCTCTTTCTTTCCACTTAAAATGACTATTTTGATTTGTGGTTACTTAAAAAGAAAACGTTGTTAAATTCTTTGACATTCTGGCTAGAAATTTTAAAATCCCATGGGAAACTTCATCTCGCATCAGAATATACAGCATAGGTTTTCAACTCATCTCCTTGTCCTTGAGCTAATGGTGAGACGAAATGGGAGGGCAATGGGTTCTCAGACCCTGAGTCTGTAAACACTTCAGGTCTGGTTTCATGATTCAAAGTGTTCACATTACTGTGGTTTAATAAATTAACCACCCATCAGCTGAGCTGTGGCAACTACCTGCAGACATACAATTAGCTCACCCTAAATTGCTAAATGTGCAACTCGGCCCCTTTCAGGAGCTCAGTGCAGCTGCACATTTGTATCAAGTTACTCCTTGGCATGTTTGAGACTCAAGGCCCCATTCATTCGTCAAGACGAAGCATGGTAAAGATACGGACATCTGATGTGCCCCTGAGAGGAGGATGTGCAGTTTCCCCAGCCTTGTAACCTTGGTAGGCTGGTGGACCCCTGCTATGGCAAGCAGCCCTTGAATCAGGGTGTAAGCTGTGCTCTGCAGTGTGTCATGTTTGCTATGCAGCAGATGAAAACCAGAGCATCAAAGAGAACAGCCTGGCATGTGCCTTCCTTCCTCAGATATAGGAAGCAAGGATGGTGCAAGGAAAACTGCTGCCCAGACGTAGCTGCCCTCACTCAATGGTGACTATGTCACCAGCTCATGCATCACAGACACTGCTGCCACACCTAAAAAAGCTCACTTTTTTATGCTTTGAGTTCACAAGAAGAGCAAACACCGTTTGCCCCTCTGTGCTGTCATATACCTACCCTGACATCCTGTTCCAGACCATCTGTGTTTCAGAGCTCTCCAAATGCATCTTGACTTCTCAGTTGTGCTTTCTGAATAATACCACCCAATTTAGCACAACTGCTCTGCATATGATCCACAAAACCAGCTTGTCCATCAGGGTTATGTATTTATGACTCCTGTTACCAGGTATTGGAAGAAGCATCTTCCTTCTCCTTGCAGGTGTTTCTGGGCTTTGATGACTCAAATTGTTATTCACGTGAGCATCCCTTGCTTGAATGCATACTCCCTTGTTTCAACTGGGTCTTCCTACAGTACTGTCTACAGGATCAGGATGCTTCTCATGAGCATGCCATTTTTCAAGTACAAGATACACTTGCTACACCAAGAAATTAGAAGCTGAACTGGCAAAGAAACCCTGAACATAAACATATTAATAATTCTATGTGCTAAAAGTATTTTTCTGTTGTACTAAGCATGTGACAATCAGGTTAGCAAGCAGGGCAAAATTGTCCAGGAAAACAGAAACGGTATGCAATAACTCAATAAAAACGTAAACACACTCCCTGTTTCTTGCATGTGTAGAACTACTTGAATTGTATTTCTGAAATCTAAATGTTGATGAAATTTCAGGATTGAAAATATAAATTAGAAAAAAGATTAATGTTTTTTCAGTAAATATTTTTTTTCCTAAAGAATCGTAGAATAAGAGAATAGTTTGGTCTTGAAGGGACCTTAAAGATCATCTAGTTCCAACCCCTCTGCCATGGGCAGGGACACTGTCCATTAGACCAGGTTGCTCAAGGTCCTGTCCAACCTGGTCTTGAACGCCTCCAGGGAGGGGGTATCCCTAGAAATTTGATGCTAACTGCTCTGTGTTTTATTTTAGCTACTTGAAATACTGTGAGACTTAAGTTAGAAAGTAAATCTGGAACATTATTTTCCCCAAAAGATCTTAGTTTTTGCTTTGACCAGCCCTACCATCTAGATAACCTTTTTATATCCCTGTAATAAATTTAATCTGTCATTCACCTTTGAGCAGTGCAACTCTTTTTCTGAATTCCCAATTGCTGGGGATTCCAAATTGCTGGCCAGCTTCAAACAAGTACAGCTGCCTGTTTGTCAAACATTAAAGCACGTTTTCTTCACAGCCAAGTCCAAATACCTGGTCCTAGATTGATGCCAGGCTAAACCTTCAATATCTCATCTCCACAGTTAGAAATTGAATATTTTTAACAATTTTAAGCTGAACATCCCATGGCTTAGAGGTAACTGTCACTCTGAGCCTATCCAGACAATTCAGAGGTTGCTAAGTTTGTGTTATGTGGAAATCTGCATGTGCTACAAATACAGTATGCAAAGCACACAAAGCTGCTGGAGGAAAACTTGTTTCATAATTGCACCCACCATGCCACATGATGTTCTGGTTTCTCTCTTAGCTTTGTACCATTACAGAAGGACAGAGTGCAAAGATCAGGGTTACGTCAGTGGCATCTAGCAAGCAATGGAAAGAATAGTTGTCAGAGGTAAGTTTTCCTGCCAGTCCTTTGATTTGCTCCTTTTCACATGGGCATGATGTGGAATTCCGGTTTTTATTCCGTGATTACAAACGCCTCCTCTGCCATGTGCACGGAACAGACAGCGTTCACCGAATGAGTAGCAATGTGGGATTTAGTGTAGTACGTGGCTTCGTGTTTGCTGCCCACTGTGTCAGGGAGGCGGTGGGAGGCATTGCCGTTCTGCAGAGGAGGAACTGCGTATGCAGAGACGACAGCTGAGAGCTACCACCCGTTTGGTGGGCCCAGACAAAGAGCACCTCAGCTGCCAGAGTTTGGTGCTTCTCATGGTCCTTGCTGAACCGCCGGTCATGCTGCGTCCATGGGCTGAGACCTGCCCGTGGGTAAGGCAAGGTTGGGCCTGGGCTCAGCCAGCGGATGGCAAAAGACAATCCAGGAAGGGTCTGAAAAGCTGCACGTACACCAGCCTAGGCTGAAAGGAGATTTGGCTTTCACCAACTTTTCAGTTTGCAGCCCAGCCCATAGTACTCGGATGCACGTAACTTAAATGCTCAACACAACCTTGCCTCCCCGTGAAGAAAACCATTAGGGTCTTGCGATGGAACCCAGCCAGCCCAGAAGTCTCCACGCTGTCCTCTGCGCAGGGCTGCGTACTCCTCGGTGTGATGGACACGGGGCACGGAAGAATAGCGCACAATATCGGCACAGTTTAGGCTTTCTAAGCCAGGCCCTGCTCTGGAGGAGCTTTGCAGCTCGTCCTCACCTTCAAGACGTTTCATGTCTGCAAAATACCGTAGGCGAGCTGCGGAGGCGGCGCGGAGCGGCGCGAAGCGGGGTCTGGGCGCCGTACCTGCCGCCGCCCAGTGTGTGGCGCTGTCGAGTCGCCGACGGGGCGCGGGGCGGTGGGAGGCTGCGCGGGCAGCGGTGGTGGGGACCTGGACTGGCGGAGCTGGCGTGGGTGATAAAGTGGCAGGGGCATGAAAGGGTGGGAGCAAGTGAAAGTGGAAGAAGTCGCGCGGGCTTGGTGGCTGAGAACGGCTCGGCGTTGGGAGGTGGGATTCTGCTGCAGGGGTATGGAATAAAGGTGAAGAGAGGAAAGAGGAAATGTAAGAGGGGAAAAAGAAAAAGAAACTTTTCGGTTCAGGTTATTTTCCCCCAACATTTTTTTTTTTTTCAGAAAATCAAAATACTTAAGTCAACTATTACCTTTAAAAAGTTGCTGTTACATTTCCACCCGCTCCCACACTATCTGTTGGGATTGAAAGTGGAAGAACTCAAATACTACAGGAAAGCAATTTTCAAATATAATATTTGCACAACTCCCAAAGCACTGGAAATCTCAAGGGATTGTCTGAGGCTTTCAGCCCAATTTCTGAATTACGGCCCCTCTATAAATAGGATTTTTGTTACCACTATAACTATGTCAAGAAACTAGTTTCTTTTTTAAATCACATCATTACTTTGGTCACACCACAAGTGTAGCTCTGCCTTCACTAGTGGTAACACATGCCAGTATAGCATCTACCTCTGCTGAGGAAGAAAAAAATATGCCAGTGAAGAATAGCCTTACAACGGATATCAGTGAAGCAACACCACTCGTATTGTCCCATGACACCCAACAGGTGAGTTCTGTGTTCAGCCACACTAATGGACTGAACACTTAGCAGCAGTATCTTTTGGCTGTGCTCATTTTAATGGCAGTTCCAGAAATTATGAAAGTTTTTGACATAAACTTAGATGATGGAAAGATGTTTAGTGCTTCAATAATGGTCTTTAACCCAAAGGTTTACTTGCATGGGTAGTTTCTTTGTTTGATTGTGTGGCGGTTTCTTTCTGGGTTTTTTGTTTGTTTGTTTTTTGTTGGTTGGGCTTTTTTTCAGCTTTTCTTCTATTTCTTTGCATTGTCCCTTGGAAGGCTGTTAGCATTGCGAGGCCCAAGCCCTGTGTTTTGTTTAGCCCCTGCCAATTGGCCACCAGTGAGGATGTCACAGAGGATGTCACACAACAATATCCATGTGCACAGGAAGGAAAGCTAGAACAGCCCACTTTCCAAAAGGAGATGCTAATCAGTTTTGGGTTTCTTATTAAAATAACTGCTGATGAGTCAGGCATGACATGGCTCCTGTAATTTTCACACATAATTAAGCAATTCATACCTTGTGTCTGTAGGTAGATGTTGCTGTCAAAACTAAGGCTCATTCTGGAAGTGGCTGAAGTGCTTTCTTTAGGAAAAAAAAAACAACTCCCTTGCTTTTTCCCACCTTTGATTAAATAAATACCAAGACTGTATAGCAGAGAAATTTCTTTGTGTGGGCCATTGCTTTTGGACCCCATGAGACAGCTTGTTGCACGACTCTTCGCTGCACTCATTCTTTCACGGAGAGGAATGCAAGAGATGAGCTGAGCAAGAAGCTTTTTTTTTTTTTTTATTGCAGGTTGACAAAATACAGCTTTGTCAGTTCTAATGTTACATTGACAACCAGTGTTTTGGTTTGTTTTGGTGTTTTTTTTTCTGTGTGTGGACATTGTTGTCCTAAAACCCTGCATTTATCAAGGAGCTCTGCATGGGCCTCAGGACATCTTGGATGGTGGGAGAGCAATAGAACACTAGTGCTAGGGATGGAACAGGCTACAGTGTCAAACCAGATGTTTAAGAGAGATCCAGACACTGCAACACAAGGACATAAGTTAAACTGGGGAAAAATAAGGTTGGACTCATGGAATTCTCAGTTGAAGATGAAAAACAGTCTTTGTCCTCCTATTCCCCATAGTGAAACAGGATGATTTCTTTCATAACTTCACCGTCCAAACCACCACTTCTTAGACTCATGGCTCATTTCCATTATTTCAGCAAAGGTGTGTCTTAGTCTGCACATTGTATTTGAAATAGGGGAGAATTCTAGCACTTTCCAGGTTTGCTAGTCCATAATCACATAGAATAGTACCATGGAGGAACAACTTCCCAGTGTCATGCAAAGGGAAGCAAAATTTAATACAGTTAAGAAACTGCAGATGTGGCCCAAATATTGGGAAGATTTTTTCCAGTTGCTGGATGTTGCAGGTGGTGGAAGAGTCCCTCCAGAAAATATTGGTTCACCCTTCATCCTGGCACGTGCTGAATTCATCTGAACAAAGCAGCTGCAGACACCAGAATTAGTCAAGAAATCCTGCAGTTTCTGAAAATCTTGCAGACCACTTCTATGCATTTCTCCCCCATCCCTTTTATTTTTTCAAATGAGAAAAGCAGTTATGTTAAAAACATCACGGGGAGTAATTCTGAGCTGGCAGAGAGATGGGATGGGTGATTGAATAGATTCTTTCCATCTCCGCATTTTGTGATCTGTGAACTCACCTTTGGGAAACTTTTCTCATTTCAGACCAAGTTTCATTCCCCCAGGGTTGTCTGAAGAAGGCTGGATGTATAACTTGAGCAGCATTAACACTACCACTGCACTTTGGCTTTAAAAGTTAGTAAGAAGTTTCAGCACTAAGAAACTACATAATGGTGTGACTTTTCTCTGATCCCAGAGAATAATCCCTGTAATATTTTCTGTTGGTGCTTCACACCGTGAATCAGAGATGCTGCTCTTAGCTGGATGAGCTGTAGACCAAATGTGCTCTGCAGCCAGCCTGGCATTTGCTGCACCAGGTTCATTGAGACTTCTTTTTGCTTTCTGTCCCATTCTTAGGCGAAAGCTCACATGAGGAACTCCGCTGTAATATAGGGCCCAATGCAAGGTCTAAAAAGCCCATCTTCCTAGCTTCCAATGAATCTTGCCAAAGATTGCCAAGTTACTTGGAAGCCTTGAGAAGTCCTGGAATTCTGTGCCACTGTGGACACCACAGAATCACAGAATTATTGAGGCTGGAATAGACCTCCAAGATCATCAAGTCCAGCCTATGACCTAACACCACCACATTGACTAGACCATGTCACTAAGCGCAACATCCAATCTTTCCTTAAATACCTCCAGGAGTGGCGACTCTACCACCTCCCTGGGCAGGGGCAGTCCTTTCTAGTGTCTAATTACTGTTTCCATCAGGAAGTGCTTCCTAACATCCAACCTAAACCTCCCCTGGTGCAGCTTCAGGCCATGCCCTCTCATCCTGCCACAAGCTGCCTGGGAGAAGAGCCTGACCCCCACCTTACTACAACTTCCCTTCAGGTAGTTGTAGAGTGTGATAAGGTCCCCCCTGAATCTCCTCTTCTGCAGGCTGAACAACCCCAGCTCCCTCAGCCTCTTCTCATAAGACTTTCCCTCCACCCCCTCACCAGTCTCTTTGCTCTCCTCTGGACCTGCTCCAGCACCTCAATATCTTTCTTCAAGTGAGAGCCCCAGAACTGGACACAGTACTCGAGGTGAGGCCTCACCAGTGCCAAGTACAGGGGCACAATGACTTCCCTGCTCCTGCTGGCCACACTATTCCTGATACAAGCCAAGATGCCCTTGGCCTTCCATGCCACCTGGGCACATTGCTGGCTCATGTTGAGCCAGCTGTCAACCAGCACTCCCAAGTCCCTCTCAGTCAGGCTGCTCTCCAGCTACTCATCCCCCAGTCTGTAGCACTGCATGGGGTTATTGTGACCAAAGTGCAGGACCCTGCACTTGGCCTTGTTAAACCTCATACCATTGGCCTCAGCCCATCAACCCAGATTAGGTCTCAGTGAGTGTTGCCATGTCCTTAGCCAGTAATCCCATTTAATGGGGTTCATCATAATGCAGTATAACCAGGTGGCAAGCATCCAAGTCATTCTTTTTAATTAAGGAATCCACAGAGAAGTTCATGTGGCATCTAATGAGTCACAGTGTGACTGTGGAGCTCTGTGGAGAGCAACCAGCAAATTAGGAGACACCCTTTGAAGCATGAAAGGTGTGAAGCAGAGGGCTAGTGTCCCCAGTGCAGCCCAAAGCATTTGATCAGGCACCTGGGAATGAGGGGTGAGACAAGTTTGTAGGATTGACAGTCTGTAGACATGTGGTGATGTTCTCAGCCCTGAAGAAGGATCAGGGAGGTCCACAGCCATGGAGCAACTGGTTTTCCTCTCGGTTCACTCCCATGCAAGCCACTTCTGTCACATCACACAAGTGTTGTTTTATTTGGGTTGGTTTCTTCTGGACACTTGATGATTCTCCAAGCAACTGCATTTATAGGCAAAAGTCTGGGAGCCAAAGCAATGTCTAATTTAGTTTACAGCTCAGAGGATGTTAAGGGGGAAGTAATGTGGATATCAGTTCAGGAAAAACAATAACCTGGAAAAAGAGGCAGAAGAGGACGTTCATATATCTCACCTAGAAGGGTTTGTCATCACGTGGTGCTTAGGACACAATACCAGCCTGAGAAACCAATGGTCCACAACTTTTTTTACTTATTAAAGTTTCCAAATTGGAAACAATGGAGATTTATGTAAATAACTGTATAACAGAATTCTTCTTGGTGTAAAACTGACTTCTGGTGCAAGAAACAAGAAAGTACTAAAATCTGGAAAAAATATATATAAAAAGCAAATCAGAAAAGTCTCACTGCATTTGTATTTGTTTTCAGACTGGAGCTATGTGGCTCAGGAAATGGATACACTGACCTTTCACTTTCATGCTTTCAGCTCCTGCTCTGCCACGGCAAGTGAGTGCAAGTGAGCTCAGTGGTCCTCCCTAAACCCTGACACATGCAGACTCCAGTGATCAGGAGCCTATGCTGGTCTTGCCACAGATTTCCTGTGCGGTCTTGGATAGGAAGGTGTCTGTGTGCCTCAGTTTTTCCATCTGTAAAATAAGAATGATGTTACACTGTTTCACCAGCGCAGCTAAATTTCTGCTTAAAAAGCAGTCTGTGACCTTTGGATGAATGGTGGTAATGAGCTGTTTGCCTTATTTATAAGTATCATTTGGTGTGATATAAATATTTTTTTGTATTGTACATACTGTGTTTACTTTGTGCAAGTGAATGCAGTCCCAATGAAAGTGAGAGACCAAGTATTTTGCTTTCCCACATAACTCAACCAGCGTTCCCAAGTCCTGATCTCTAACACCTCTGCTATTGCAGTTCTGGGCCTCTCTTGAGCAGAAACTGCTGATTGTGCCAAATTCTCTGGTGTTTTGTAATGTGGGCTAACATGCGCCGGGGTTTGGATGAGACCAATAGGCTCATTTTCACTTAAGGCCTGCGGCAGCGCTGAGACTGGAAAGCACAGAAGTGGATGGTCAGTGTATCCCTTCCCTGAGCCACACAGCTCCTGTTTGAAAACAAATAAAAACACCATGTGACTGTTATGATTTAAATTTTATTTTTAATAGCTTTATTGCCTTTCTTTCTCCAGAAAGTCGACTTTATACCCAAGGGAAAGTTATATGCTATTACTTTTGTACATTTGTATTGTTCTTTATTTGGAAGGTTTGCTTGGAATAAGAAACAAAACTGTAGACCTATTACTTCTCTCATTTTCTAATTTTTTTTTTGTCTCTCAGTCTATTTGTATAGTATTAGCCAATATCTGGATCGCTTTCTGGAACAAAGTTGGTGTGTATGACCATGCACTATGAGAAATTAAGATCCAAATAAACACTGACAAGCGATTAAGTTACCACAGCCTAATGAGTGTCTCTAGAGAATGATTAAAGTGAGCTGGGAACATGCGCACAATCAATTACTGTGGCTTGGTAGATGATGAATAAATTGTTAAACCACAATAAATTGACAGTTTGCCATGTCCATGCCCTGAAGGACCTGATGGTATCCCCTTTCTTCTCCCTTTTGCTGGTCTCAGCTGCTTTTCTAGGCTCCCTCTGGAGTCAGCCATAAATAGGCAGTTTGCCATGTCCATGCCCTGAAGGACATGATGGTGTCCTCTTTGCACTTCCAAAGCATGAACTCAGTTGTTTTTCTAGGTTCTCTCTAGAGTCAAACAGAGAGGTAGGCACTCAGAAGGGGAGAGATGATCCCACTTACTTTGTGCACCTGTTTTGCAGTGGTAGAAAACAAACTCTTTGATGGCTAAAGTGGGTGAGATTAATTCCACACAGAATACCTATCATGATCAGAACTCCTCCTTTTCTCAAAAAGAAGTAGCTATTGGAGACTCGATCCTCAAGATCTGGTTTCCCAGTGGTTAGGTCAAAACCCAGAAGAAGACACAGACTAATCCTAAACCTCAGTAACTACCCTTAGCAACGAGGACAGTGGACAACTCTCTGCTGCTACCGACTACAAGATAGTTAGAAGTGATCCTATATGCCTCCTCACCTTAGAGTTCAGCAATAACCTCAAGTTACTTCCCAAACAATTGTTAAAAAACCCCAGTACAACCTCGAATCTCACCCACTGTTGTTCTTTTGGTAAAAGAGCCACAAATTACAGAATTCTGGCAGGTTGATAATATGTGATGAGGAGATTGGTACTGAAGAACTACTGTGTTCAGCAGACCCATCTCCAACACTCTTTGTTAACTAAATTCCTCCTAGTAATATATTTCTACAAGCTACAACTGACTTCTGCCATAGAATACCTAATGAAAACCACCTCTACACCAATGCCCCTCTGACTTTTGGGTACATCACTAGCTTGTAAATTTATAAACCAGATTAGGATAGCATCAAAAGTAATCTTGAATATTCTCGGGTGGGACCAATATACAGCATATCAACCTGAAGGCAGTGGCAAACTTATTTACTTAATCCTCACTCACATTTTTACTTTCAGTAGCCCACATTTCCTCCAGGACGTGAGTAGAGACATGAGATTTAAAGTGACCTTCAATATGCCATCTTTTTCATGGGACACACCTACACTAAATAAGTTTATAAATTCTGACACCAAGCCCAACCTGTACTTAGGATGAAATATATCATATTGTATCATATCATATCATATCTCAATTGTATAATATCATTTAATGTGAGCTGAAATTTAAATTTCCATATCCTTTCCTACCATAAGTTTGGTAATTGTTATCCTGCTATTGCTTTAACTCTGGGATAGCCTAATTGAGTATAATTTTCCTGAACACTCTGGGTAACATCAAAGAAGCTAATCCCCAGAATAGAATACATATATGCACACACATTGTATATAATATGTATATATAATGCCTACAAACCAGCTAAGCTACTCAGTATACCCATTAACCCTCTGAGCCAGTTGGCAATGCAGCCAAGCCCTCATATTTAGCTGCCACCACTGTATTTGCATTGAGAAGAATGGTATCATTGATAGGCTAATGATCTAGGAAGGACTGTTTCTCAGCAAGCATACTACTTGAGACAGACGTGTCATGTTTTTGAAGGAGCTACCCAAGATTCATATAAGGAATTATTCCAGAACCAGAACAACTCAAGAGGACATTTTATCTTCAGTTACTGGTTAGGCCTCACCTTGAGTACTGTGTCCAGTTCTGGCCCCTCAATTTAAGAAGGACATTGAGACTCTTGAACATGTCCAGAGAAGGGCAACGAGGCTGGTGAGAGGCCTCGAACACAAGCACTGCGAGGAGAGGCTGAGGGAGCTGGGATTGTTTAGCCTGGAGAAGAGGAGGCTCAGGGGAGACCTCATTGCTGTCTACAACTACCTGAAGGGAGGTTGTAGCCAGGAGGGGGTTGGTCTCTTCTCCCAGGCAATCAGCACCAGAACAAGAGGACACAGTCTCAAGCTGCGCCAGGGGAGGTTTAGGCTGGAGGTGAGGAGAAAGTTCTTCATGGACAGCTGTTAGCTGTTGGCATGTGCTGCCCAGGGAGGTGGTGGAGTCACCATCCCTGGAGGTGTTCAAGAGGGGATTGGACATGGCACTTGGTGACATGGTTTAGTAGTCATGAGGTCTTGGGTGGCAGGTTTGACTTGATAATCCTTGAGGTCTTTTCCAACCCTATTGATTCTGTGATTCTGTGATTACATGCCATCACAGCCTGGAAACTACAGATAAAATTGATGAGCAATTGCAGCTAAAGCTTATATGTAGCTATATATTAACTGCTTTCAAACCCCTTGTCCAAGACCTGATACCAAACTCACTGAAATAATTGGTGGGCATTAAAGGAGATGCTGTATAGAAGGCATTGCATGGCATTGCCTCATCATGAGCAGCATGGTATAAAAAGGATACCTTAGTCTGTGGTAAGGTGTACAGATCAAATCCCAGAAACACTGATTGGCAAAGAAGGGTGAATCTCTAGAAGTCTGAGTCACATAGTCACTAAAAGCATTAAATAGTGCTGAGAGGTTTATCAAAACAGTGAAAATAGGCTCTGGTGAGATTGCTCAAATTGTCACCTCTGGTTACACCAGAAAGACTGATGTAACACAGAAAGAGTTTTGTATTAATCACAGGGATTTCTGTTAGATTCTCATTATAATGAGAAACGTGAAGATGCATAAGAAGGTTAAAACATGCTGTTCAGTTTCTGTGAAACTTTGAATTTATTTGACTGAAAGTTAAGCCTTGTTTCAGAAGCTGACATTATAGTCTACCTGCCTAACATTGCTCTTATTTTTGGTGGCTAGTGAAACAGAAATACGAAGCCACTGAAGTTATTGTTACCCTGGGGATAACATCTCACCCTGCAGTAGCTGTGTTCTGACTGAAATGAGGTTTTTGACTTCACTGAATTTATAATGAGCCAGATTTGAGCAGCTACAGCACAGGTCCCTTGAGCACATCACAGAAAGAGAGTAGAAGAACAGGAAAGCTCCATGATGGTGACCAAACAGCTGGGTAGGTAGCTCTTCTGTCCCCTGCATGTGCTCTTGGTCAAAGCTTGACAAAGATTTAGAGTGAAGAAACAGGAAGTCTCTACTCAGCACTTCATTTTTGCTGGATGATTATGGTAGGTAAAGAATTCGTTGGCTAGTGGCATCCACAGGGTAGGGGTCAACAACTTAATGTCAGCTACTCTTGGAAACCTGTAGTTTGACTTATATTGAGTTGAAAATTATTTGCAACAATGCCTAACATCAATACAAAAGGAAGGCTGGATAATTTTAATACAGATGAACACTTTAATTATTTCAAGGATTCTAGTATACATTAAACGTCATTGTCTCCCCTGTTTTGTGTCCTCATGCTGGTTGACACACTTATATGTCATATTTTAATCTTCTCTGGGTATAATCTCTCACATTCTATATTCTTTTTATTTCACTTTTCGAAGTTACCTTTGCAGAAAAAATTAGTAAACCCCCAAATTTTGGTACAATTGAAATGACTAAAAAATACATTCGTGAGCTTCATATCATTAAGAGCAAATATTAAAAAAAAAATGGAATTTTTTTTAGTGTAAGCATTTTTGACTTATAAATTAATGAGAAAGAGTTTGGAGATTTTTTTAGATGTAAAATATTGCAATGCTTTCGAATCTCCTTACTTAAAAAAGGCTTATCAGATCAGCCTTAAACTTTCCAAAAATATTCTACTTTGCCAAGAGACCACACGTGAAGTTTCAGGTGGGAAAAAATGTGGCTTAAAAAAGAAGAAAAAAGTATAGGGTCTTAGAATAAAAATCAACATGGAACTGCTACTGTAGTTCCATTATAAAGACTCATAAAAAACATTTCCAGTTGCTCTCCAGTAGGTCTGATTTCCATAAGTAAAGCCCCATTTTATTTCTTCCACAGTTCCTTATAGGTCTTTAAGGAGCTATGAAAACTCTCTTGCCAACAGGGAATTTCTTGCAGAAATGAAGTATCTTAGGAAACATTTTTTTATAGATCTGGAAACATACTAATGATTAAAGGTCTGATCCTTCAGAGCTGAGTGTTTGCAGTTTCCACTGGTTTCTGTGGGAATGATAGATGATGGGCATCTTTTCATTTTGTATCTAGTATCTGCATACCTCAGCTCTGTGATTGCACTAGACTTGTGAAAAACCTTAGTGTCTGCTTTCCAAACGGCACAAGGCAGGTCCTTATATTCAAACTTGTGTTTCAAATTCATGATTCGAGTCCTTAAGATCATAGGAGGACAGTCTTAAAATTCATGACCTGTGCCAGTAACGTGATTTGTCAATTTAACCCTTTCTTTAAAAGTGAGTTTCTTGCCTTTTAGGTTTTCTCTGCAGGAATTGGGGCTGGAAATTCACTTTTTGTTTAGAATAGAACTGCTGCCTGTCTTCGGCAGCTGGGGCTGAAGAAATATGATGAACATCACAGAACTTAGTCTACAGGAGATGGCTGTGGTGAGGCTAACTTATCCTTCTTCTTGCAGGTCTGGCACTGTGCTCCTGCCCATTCCAGCACAGCCCCACAGTGCTGCCTGTGTTTTCTCAGCACTTAATTGAAGACCCAAGATCAGATCAGAACAGAAGGGGAAAAAATGGTAGGAGGCAGAGCTGCAGCTGCTGGAGGAGCTTATTTTATCTGTCAGCAACTGAACATGAACCCTCTCTACTGCAGGATAAAATCTGACAGAGGCACATAAGTCCTGACAGAGAAAGTTTTATGTACATTAAAGTTTCCATCAACCTGTCAATGCATAAATGACCATATGCAATGTAAGTGATGATTAAAAGTGATCTGAAAGAAAGCATTTAAATACCAAATGAACCTATCCACTACACCAGATCTACACCAAAGCTTCTTGATAAGTTAAACTGTTTTTAAGTCACAAAGATCAGCAACAAAAGGTCTGACTGCCAAAAGGCATTTTAGACATTCAGCAGATTTCCTATTAAAATGTAAGATAAGAAACCATCCAAATGTACATTAAAAAAAAGACCCCAGTCAACTGTGTAAAATTTCTGGAGGGCTCAGGGAAAGCATGTCCCACTTGTGAGATTGCTTCCAGAGCCTTCTCCCTCTCTTTCAGCTTTTTTTTTCACTTTTGTGTTTATGGCAAAACCAGTTTACCATTGCAACAGCTACTTTCAGCCTGCAACCCAATAGCAGCTTCTTTTCTTGGCAGGATATTTATTATTTCTCTTGCCTTTAAGTGCCTGGTTAATCTGTGCAACCAACAACTGTAATCCCACAGGTCTTTCACTTCATAGAATCATAGAATCATAGAATCAGTCAGGGTTGGAAGGGACCACAAGGATCATCTAGTTCCAACCCTCCTGCCATGGACAGGGACACCTCACACTACATCAGGCTGGCCAGAGCCTCATCCAGCCTGGCCTTAAACACCTCCAGGGATGGGGCCTCAACCACCTCCCTGGACAACCCATTCCAGGCTCTCACCACTCTCATGGGGAAGAACTTCTTCCTCACATCCAGCCTGAATCTCCCCACTTCCAGCTTTATTCCATTCCCCCTAGTCCTGTCACTCCCTGATATCCTAAAAAGTCCCTCCCCAGCTTTCTTGTAGGCCCCCTTCAGAACCTGGAAAGCCACAATAAGGTCACCTTGGAGTCTTCTTTTCTCCACACTGAACAGCCCCAACTCTTTCAGCCTGTCCTCATAGGAGAGGTGCTCCAGCCCTCTGATCATCCTGGTGGCCCTTCTCTGGACACCTTCCAGCATGTCCATATCCCTCTTGTAATAGGGGCTCCAGAACTGGATGCAGTACTCCAGGTGGGGTCTCCCCAGAGCTGAGTAGAGGGGGAGAATCACCTCCCTTGACCTGCTGGCCACACTTCTCTTGATGCAGCCCAGGATCTGGTTGGCTTTCTGGGCTGCAAGTGCACATTGACAGCTCATGTTGAGCTTCTTGTCCACCAGCACCCCCAAGTCCCTCTCCTCAGGGCTGCTTTCCAGCCAGTCACTGCCCAGCCTGTATTTGTGCTTGGGATTGCCTTGACCCAGATGCAGGACCTTGCACTTGGTCTTGTTGAACCTCATGAGGCTGGCTTGTGCCCACCTCTCCAGCCTGTCAAAGTCCCCCTGGATGGCATCCCTTCCCTTGTCCTTTATTAACCAGGCAGGTGTTTGTTATGCTGCTTGTTGTATTCCCCTCTCCAAGGAGGCTGTCAGCTCTTCTCACATGAGCATTTCCTACCACCATATGTGTTTGCACAGCACTGGCATAATAGAGCTGCCTGCTTGAAGCTTTCAAGGGCTACCAGATAAAAAATAACCAAAACAAAAAACAAATACCCCTGAAGTCACCCTAGTGATTTGCTGAGGTTCATTTGCCTATTTATATCATTAAATCTGGCAGAGAGCAAGGGAATGAGGAAAAGAGTGTTATTTTGTTTAAAAAAGAAAAAACAGAAAATCAGCCATTGTGAGGAATCAGTCTCCATCTTTCTCTTCATGTTTTCTGATCTCTGGATAGTCTTCTGGGGAAGTACTGGAAATAAGGTCTAATTTTTCAAAGATGAAATTCAGCTTTATGTATTCTGTAAGGCAATGCCAATTAAGTCAGTGTCTTTTATGTCCCCAGAATATTTTCATCATTGTGAGACACTGACTTGGTTTTATCCCTTAGATCACATTGCAGTTGTGAGTCAAAAAATGTCATTCTTGATTTATCTGCATTCCTATACCACTGAGGTCAACAGATGTACCTACTCCAGTGATGCATCTGTGTGAATGTGTGTGCTCCAGACCTACACACAGAATAAATGGCTGTAGATATTTGTCAGGCTGCTCCTAGAAGTGGCCTCATATTTTTTGGATAAGCTTCAGATAAAAGTCTAAACATCTGGATACTTATAAAAATCATCCAGGGCTTCTGGATGTTGAGGATTTTATCTCATTCATTTGGACATGTCTGTGAAATTGTCAGTGGGCACAGAAATGCTGTAATGGGAAGGATAATTGACCCATGGACAGAAATAAGAATCAGATGTCTTTTAAATAAAACTCACCTCTCTACCACCAATCCTCCAGTGAATCTCCCGCACCTGTGGATGAGGAGTTATGCTGCTGTTACTGCCATTCAGAACTCTTTTAATGCTCAAAGTATTTTTAAAAGACAGCTCTCACAGCTTATAAAGCAAGGTTTTGGCTTTGGCTAATGAAAAGCATTAATGTACTGTGGGAGGTGGAGAGAGAGAAAGATTATAATTAAATCTCTGCACTCCTCTCCTGTCTCTAAGGGCTAGGATAAGAAACAGTTCTGCTGGGCAGCTGAATTTGAGTTAAATAAGATAGCTGGGGGAGGGAGCCTTCTTGGTGGTTTCATATAGGCTTGCACATGTGGTAGGGCCAGGGAATATTTCTGATGAAAATAAAATTGTTCTGGGCTCAATCCAGCTGAAAACACTGACAGTCTGCCTGGCCATGCAACTTTCATAAGGCTGCAGATCCTGGCTTCTAGCAGGAAGCCTGGCCTCACTGCTGTGAAAGGTCCAGCAAGCAAAACAATGGTGTTATGCCTAAAAGTTGCACATCCAGTTGGAAGAGGCAGGAGGACTTGTGCCAACATGCTTCCTTTCTCCCAACACTACGAAGGTTGGGCTTCTTCTTGTACCTGCAACCCTCCTGATGCATACCCTGAGACTACTGCCAAGAAGTCACTTCAGAGCCCAAAGCTGGAGCTGGTTGCTCCTCTACTGGTAAAAGATAACAGCTGGTGGGTCTTGGTATCTCACAGGCTGGTGGTGATAACTGGTATGGCCTCCTGTAGGATGAACATGATTCTTTCCTCATACTTCTTGTGTGTTTTGGGTTTTGATTCTTTTTTTTTTACTGTCAACCTCTCTTGAGCTTGACTTGGCCTCGAAAAGCAAATGTTTTGTTGAAATGATTTACAACTTACATTAATTTATATAGTGCCCTTTATGTACATCACAGGTGGGTCTTTATAACAAGTAAGTTTGAAACAATGTACATGCCACATGCCAAAAAAATACATCTGTTGAAAACAGAAGAGTAAAAGACCACAAACAACATTTTAAAACTTCTGAGGGAATTTGCTATAAATCCTTTTTTTAGGGATGAAGCAGGGTGTTTGGCTTCATAGCTTTGGATTGCAAATAGATTGCAAATAGTTTCATACATTCTCTGGTTGAGAAAGGAGACTGAGCCTATGGTGGGCAACCAAAAGTAAGTTTGGTCATCTGTTGGAGACATGGGCAAGACAAGTACTTTAAACTCAATTCTGTAGAAATAGTTCCTGCAGCTGTCTGGGTCAGAGGCTCAGTTCTACATCCTCTCAGCTTTTGTGTCTCATCCCCCTAAATTCATCTGTGCCAGAACTTCTCACATCAAGACAATATGGGCTGTTCCAGGAGCAGAAATAGGGACAAAATGAACAGTCAGTTCACCTTTCTGCTTTCACACAATTAGGTCCAGCTCTAACTTTCCTTTGCAGGGGAAAAAGAAAAGTTCCTATCAACACACAACCCTGATCCTGGCAACTCTGTGTCTTCCTTGGGGTGTAACTGCCTTAAAGAGCTGCAGAGGTATAGAAAAACCCATAGCCACACTGACAACACCTATGGGTAGCTTTTTCAAAAACTTGCAAGGAGTGATCACAAGTGTAGAATTTAATGAAGAAGGAAAATGAAGTAAAACTAGGCTGTTAGCAGCTCTTATTGTCTCTTTAATCACTGATTAAGCCCTTGTACCCATAGCTGTTTCCTATGATTTAAGATAGCATTAATTAATCCCCATCCAAAAGAGTACTTAAACACCTACCTTACCTCTAAGTATCTAAAGAGCTCTGCTGAAGTCGCTGTGAGGACTGACACTCTGAGATGCTACCCACACACTTACATGCTGGACCAAAGCCTGCATTTTCCTTTTCCTGAACTGGAATGGGGCTTTTTCCAGTGACTGTGATGTTAGCTTTAAAATTCACCCCCACACAGACAGCCTGCCACTCTTTTTTTCTGCTCCAGTGAAGCTTACTCAAATTTTTCAGCTGTGGTTGCAGAGCAGGCCTGATTCTGTACTTGGGAAGTCAATGAGAATTTTGCTCTTGATTTCAGTGTATTTAGGATCAAGCCTCAAAAAGCACTAGAAATCTATGTTTGTGGCCTGCGTTTTCTGAGGTTCTCAGCATCTTGGTCTACTAGATCACTATCCTTTTAGAAGCATTGTTTTCAAGAGTATGTAAATACCTTTTATGTGTGTACTTATGTACACTCAGTCCCTACGTGCATATACCTATAGTAGTATTTCACCATAACTGAGCAAACCTGTTAACTGATCAAAGCAGAAGTATGATTTTAATGATGGAAACCTTTGCTTTTCTTTATAATGATCTATGTTGAACTAAGCTGAGACAACACTTTCATCAGAAATATCTGTGTAGACATGTAATCCAAGTGACATAGAGCCCTGATCACAGGATCACAGGATCACAGGATGTCAGGGGTTGGAAGGGTCCCAAAGAGATCATCAGGTCCAACCCCCCTGCCAGAGCAGGACCTACAATCTAGCTCAGGTCACAGAAGAACGCATCCAGATGAGCCTTGAAAGTCTCCAGAGAAGGAGACTCCACAACCTCTCTGGGGAGCCTGTTTCAGTTGTCTATGACCCTTACAGTAAAGAAGTTCCCGTTAAGCAGAGAGGGATTTTACTCTCAGTTGTATCACTGTAACGTCTGTACAAGACAAAAGACATCCCTCTGATCTTACACCAGACAGATGTACTTCTTCTGAGCAGAAGACATAATAGACCTGTCAGACCTTGTGCTTCTCAGTGGGATTTATATCTTTGTAAGCAGGGCCATTTAGTTGGAGACGTGTGTGTGTACGTTCATGATTGGAGCTGTTCTTCTCCCCTAAGTGCAACATATGGATATGAACATGACTGCATTACATATAAAAACGTAATAAAATGTTTTGACTGTGAATATGCAATAAAACACACTTCATTTTATGAGAGGATATTTCTGCATAATCTGATTTTTACATTGCAGCGTGTTGCAAATTTAGAATAAATGCTTTCTCACTTTGAAGTGATAGTCTGCATAGCAGGATGATTCACAGGATGAAACGAGAGTCTTTTGCTCTGGTAAATATGATCTGAAAACAGGCTTGAGCTCTCCAAAGAAATGCACTGAATGAGTACAGCCCTGGGACACAGTGGTTTGCACAACACTTTACAGCATCTCGATAGCATCACTTGGGAAGGACCCAGGACCAAGTCCATGGCTTCCTGGAAGAGCAAGCTTCCCTTAATGCTGTCTTTCAGCTTCACCCATAATGTGTAGAATTTATGTAGAATGTGTAGAAATGGTACCTCAACACCATGTCCACACAGAAATTTCCTGCTGTCTAAGGAAAGGATGGATAATGTTAAACATGCAGTACGTGAAAGCCACATCTCCCTCCATGTCCCGTTCAACTGCTATTTTTTGCTGCAGTGCCTGCCTCCATGCATCACACTGATAAGTGGCATGTTGTCTACAAGTGGTCCTGAGAAGGCTTTGAGAGTCCCTCTGCTATGGGTCAGGACAGCTGGCAGCATTTCAGACCAAATAAAAGCTGCCACATGATGGAGTCAGGACTGCTTGTAAAAGGTTGTGAGCAGAGTGAAGTGGGACACGGATGGGATATAAGCAGTGAGGGACAATGGAAAAGGAAGGGGAGCAGTAAGAAAGTGTTGATGTCTTGTACCCCATATAAATCCTGGGTAGAAGTACACATCTTTGGACAGGAAAGGAAGTTAATAATATCACAACATCTCAGACAGCCTCTTGGAGTGTGCATGGCATATGCATAGAAATACACATCACCACATTAACAACAAATTTCCATGGAGGAGGGGTGGAGTGTGGGGGTTGGGGGGTGGCAAAAGGGGTTCCTTTCTCCATCTTAAAAATAATTTCCTTGTTGTTATGAGTACAGTAACACTGTTCTCTCAGTATTTAGGTATTGAATTCCCCTTTTTAAAGGGGGACTTAAACTGGAGTGACCTGTGGTCGCACCATCTATGTACTGAGCCTTCTTTGTTATTTGTGCTTTTTGGAGAGATTATGCTCCCATGATTTATATAAAGAGTCTGCCTTCTTATAGGGGATTGCTTATGACCCCATGATCCCATTGTTTAAGTACTAAGATCCTCCTTGTTAGAGGTTACTTTAACCACCATTTACACACTCAGTTCCACAGAATAGGACTTTCCCCACCAGTATCAATAAAATTAGCTTTTGTTTGAGTGCTTTTCCTCTCTGCACACTTGAGAGGCAACATTCCTAATTTTTGTAGTGCACCCTCAGGCTCTCAGTGGCATGTAAGCAATGCAAAAACCCAAGAGTGGACATGACCATGGATCGTGCATCTGTGGTTATGAATCCTACAGACCAGCACAAGATTGCAAGAAGAGGATAGGGCTGGGCACAGGATGGTGATGGCATCCTAAATGAATGTGATGTGTTCCTTAACACATACTCAGAAAAAAACCAAAATCTTCACCACTGAAAACTGATTGGATTGAAAGAATAAACTTTGAAATTAGTATGTCTTTCTCATACCCTGCCTTTGTATCTCAAGCATTTCACATTTGTGAATTCTGTGTGCTTTGTATGCAGTAATGCTAGCAGGGTAAGATACAAAGCTTTGGCTTAGGATGTTCAGGTAAATTATGCTTAATATAATATTAACACTTAAAAGATACTAGGACATTTTAAACTGTGTTTTAAATGTTCTTGCACACGGAGCACTGGAACAGGCTGCCCAGAGAGGTTGTGGAGTTTCCTTCTCTGGAGACTTTCAAAACCCACCTGGATGCATTCCTGTGCAGACTACCCAAAGTGATCCTGCTTGGGCAGGGGGGTTAGAGCTGATGATCTCTTGAGGTCCCTTCCAGCCTCTGATACACAGTGATATTGTGATACTGTGACTTCACAGACTGGAAAGAAAAGGCAGAAAAATGCATGTTGAGAAATAGCTTTTTAGAAGGCATTTATTGCATGGAACAAAGCATTTCAATTCCATGGACAAGAAGGAGAAGGAGAAAGCTAACTAAGAATAAAACAACAATAGTGGCAATATTTAAGATGTAGCAGGAAAAAGATTGTGTAGGCACAAAGTACATCAGTGTGGACAAGCAATAAGGAAAAGCATAAGGAAATAACTGAAAAATAAATATGGAAATACCTGTCTTTTCATTGTAGAACTGTATAGATGGTCATGAAAGCAAAAGGCTTATGAGTGCTGTAGCAATTTTAGTGTTCAGAAATGGTAAAATTTCTGATAAAGACATAGTCAGTGATGTTCAAAATAAATCATTCCATGAGATACTTCATGAGCAGCAGAAGGAGGCATATGCTGCTCACATGAGTGTTATAGAGCACTCGCCTACAGAGGCTGTTAAAATCACCTGCTTCAGTGGAATATATATAGTTGAAGTGACCTTTGGCATATTGACTTTTTATTTAAGAGATGCTTAGGAGACTTTAGTCTGTTGGGAGAATTTTGGACATCTGAGGAGCCAGGATTCCTGAAAGCAAATAGGTAATTATAAACAAAAGATTCTTAGATCCAACAGAGATTTAAGGAAAAAAACTGAGAAGATGCAATGGCACTCATCAAGGAAGCAGATGGGCAAATAAGAGTCTTTAAATTGATCTAGACTGATGAGTCTTTAAAAAAGAAAAAAAATACAATAGATTGAATTTGATTTATTTTATCACCCCCAAATATTTGATGTGGTATTCAGGTATAAACTTACAATAAAGCTGAAGCAAATTTCAAAATTAAGTATTTCAGACTGAAAAATTCAAATATCTCATTTTTAAAATGTCAGCCCAATTCTACTCTATTTTCCAGGTTCTTCTTGCACCCATATACATATCAATACACTTGTTTTCATCTGAGAAAATTAACACGACTTTAGAAAATACATTGGTCTGTTTCAATTTGCATTTTTCAGTGAGAACAAGAAGGTTTAAAGAAACTTTCAATTCATCTGTAATAAGGAAATAACAGTTGAGAAAATATTGCCATCAAGATGATTTAAAGAAAAATAAACCATGTTAAAAAAATGGGTTTCATTGTCTGATGATGGCTCTTTGATGAAAAGCACTGTATAGATGTCACTCACTGTTGTGGGTTTAAGACTGGATGTCTTAACTGTAGAGAAAAGTCCTCCAGAAGTACCAGAGAAGTACAAGGAGGTAGACACAGGAAAGTGTAATCTTTGTTATTTCATCCCATCATTCATGCATCTCCCCTATATAAACAGACATCACAGTTTATTCTGCTCTTTCTTCTCTCTCTCCTTGCTCCCTGTGCGTGCACCGTTATAGAAGAGAAGACTGAGGGGGGACTTGATAAACGTTTATAAATATCTGAGGGCTGGGTGTCAAGAGGAAGGGGACGGGCGCTTCTCTGTTGCATCCTGTGATAGGACAAGGGGTAATGGAGATAAACTACAGCACAGGAGGTTCCACCTCAACATGAGGTTCCACCTCAACATGAGGTTCTCACTTACTGACTGTTACTTGGTTTGATATCAAACCACGTATCTATGTAGTAGTGCAAAATACAGAATCTCTGGAGCAGTTCTAGAGTAGGTAAAGAACTGATTCATTGGCAGATCCTAAAACAGCATTTTTGTCAGGAAATAAGCACTTGCAGGGTCCTACATCTGGGGAGAAATAACAACATGGACCAGTACAGGTTAGGGGCTGCCATGCTGGAAAGAAGCTCCACAGAGAAAGACCTTGGAGTGCTGGTGGACAGCAAGTTCATGGAACAACAATGTGCTCTTGTGGCCAAGAGAGCCAATGGTATCTTGGGATATATCAAGAAAGGTGTGTCCAGCAGGTCCAGGGAAGTTCTTCTACCTCTCTACTGTGCCCTGGTGAGACCACACCTGGAATAGTGTATCCAGTTTTGGGCTCCCCAGTTCAAGAGAGACAGAGAATTGCTGGAGAAAATCCAAGGGAGAGCCACGAGGATGATTAGGGGACTTGAGCATCTCTCCTGTGAAGAGAGACTGAGATCCTTGGGGCTGTTTAGTCTTGAGAAGAGAAGACTGATCAATGTGTATAAATATCTGAGGAATGGGTGTCAAGTGGAGGGGGCCAGGCTCTTTTCGGTGGTTCACAGCAATACGACAAGGAACAATGTGTTCAAACTAGAACGCAGAAGATTTTACCTCAACATGAGGAGAAACTTCTTTACAGTGAGGGTGACAGAGCACTGGAACAGGCTGCCCAGGGGAGTTGTGTAGTCTCCTTCTCTGGAGACTTTCAGAATCCACCTGGATGCATTCCTGTGTGAAGTACCTTAAGTGATCCTGCTCTGGCAGGGGGGTTGGACCTGATGATCTCTTGAGGTGCCTTCCAACCTCTGATATACTGTGATACTGTGATCCTGTGAAATGCTTGCAACAGAAATCTGTGTGAATTACTAGTGGCAATGATGATAGTCTGTATTTCTGTTGGAAATACACTCTAGAGGGGAGTGTAATTTACTACTGAAAATGTCTTAATGGCATAAAGCCTGGTAGAATGGTGTGTGACAGTGAGGGCTGGGCAGGTGTACAACATTATGTGGACTTCACCTATAAAAAGCACATGTTTAATACAGGCAAAAGTCCAGAAATCTGCATGTAGGATTGAGGAAGACAAGTATGGTCAAAGAGTCCAGGTCATGGGGATTTAGTGCCTCTGAGAAGGACTTTGGGATTCATGGGCAAGGAGTTGCTTTAGGGGTGCTACTGCAACGCTGTAGCTAAAACAAGTCCTAAAGGTAAAACAGAGAAGCCATCAGGGGAAATACAGATATAATTTTACATTTGTACATAGCTGCATGCACACAGATGTTGGAACATTATGTACAGTTCTGGTTGTTCCATATTTATAAAAAGATGTTGAAAAACTGAAGATGCAAAAAACGAGCCAGGAAAAATATTCCAATGCTGGGAAAAAAGGGTTCTGCACAGTGTAAGACCTGATCAAAAAGAGGAAGAATGGGTAACTTGAACACACCACAATTACTTTCATTACAGGACACTGCTCTGGTATTGGAGTGAGGAAAGCTACTGTGGTGAGCAATGGAGAGTGAAAATTAAACAAATACATGAATGAAATAAGGCAATTGTTTTGAAAAGCCAAAGTAATTAAAGTTATTGTCCCAAAAGTCTTCCCCTCAAGTCTAGATGTCTGTTTGGAAGACTGTGATTCAGAGAAATTCCAGGTATTCAACAAGATATCGAAATACCTTGATTTTTCAAACAGCAGAACAAAACAAAACAACACAACAAACCAGCAAGCCTATTTTATTCTGGGAAAGTGGTCCTGATGATCTAATAGCCTTTCCAGGCACATCTGTTTGACTCTCTGACTCTGTTTCTATGGATAGCACTTTGTGGAGCAGACCCAACTCTTCCCACGCATCCAATTTACCTTTTTGGCAGAGAACTGAGAGGTGAGATAGCACTACAGCTCTTGCCAAATCTAACAAGAAGCGTATCTTATGCAAGACAAAGCCCTGCTTGCAAGGAAATTTAAGCCAAACCAATGTATAACTGCAAGCAAACAGTGAAATTATAAACACCATGGAGCCCCTTCTGCCTTTGGTTCCTCACTCTTGGTTTTCAGTCATGGCTGAATTTGTTCAGGACTGCTGTTGTTCTCCACATACACACTTGTGACTTGGTGCTTCTAAGGTGCCGTGGTATTGGAGAGATAAAAGTTCTGTGATGCTCTTGTTCCCCTTCTATAATGAAACCATTATCCCTAAGAGGTCATTTAAACCTGTATGTGTGTGGAATCCTTTCCATTGGTTCCTAAAGGCTTTAGTGTGTTTGCAGTGCAGCTAGCAACAACCTCACACAGCCTGAATTTGCATCTGTAGTGGATTGCCATACCTAGAGCTCCTGGCACAATTTCAGCTACTGTCTTCCTTGAGGCTAGAGCCTTCAAAAGTTTTTATTTCTTAGCCCTACACTTCCTAACTTGGAGTCATGAGCATTTTCTGTACAAATGGACAACGTAGGAAAGGACTCAGGCATCATGTCTAAAATGATTCAGAATTTGGCCCTCAAAGATTCTTATCTGGTGGAGGATTAAAATTTTCCTTAAGAAAACAGCCAACCCTCATTTCTTTCTAAAAGTCCGAATATTCTGGATATC
The DNA here is from genome assembly GCF_027791375.1 of Indicator indicator. Lineage (NCBI taxonomy): Eukaryota > Metazoa > Chordata > Aves > Piciformes > Indicatoridae > Indicator > Indicator indicator. The sequence continues at coordinate 29,686,607 of NC_072010.1, forward strand.
ATCCAGAATATTATGTGCTTCAATTACAAAATAATGCTGATTGTACAGACTCCTGTTTATTGTGCTCCATCCTCATATTCAGCTAACATGAAAACTCAGATATGCAGCCTGGTTAAAGATGATGGAAAAGCTTTCTTGGAGAGGGTAAAGTTTTCAGGATCAGATCATTTGCAGAGAGTTTCTTTGTTTCCAGAGATATTTTGTGCTTCACTAAGTAAAAAGTATCATCATATTTCAAAGTGAAACTTTGCAGGCCATTGATCTAGTTCTTTTGTGTATTCTGGAAGATCAGAAACAACATATTTACCTAATTTAGAAAAATTACTTCTGTCCAAGGCTGTTTCTCAAGAAATGTTCGTGACAGCCTAAAACTTGCAAACTTGCTACATATACATGCCAGGCATAGCATAAAGATACATAGCTCGATATATTGTGATATGAAATCTCCCTGAACAAGTATTTCAAATTGGATTGTAACAGATCTTAAAAGCCCTTCCAGAGTTCTGGAAAAATAATCGTAGTTTTAGAGAGATAGTAATACATATTTTCATACTGTAATTAGCAAATATTTCAATAAACAGTAAAGACTCATAGAATCATAGAATCATAGAATCAGTCAGGGCTGGAAGGGACCACAAGGATCACCTAGTTCCAACCCCCCTGCCATGGGCAGGGACACCTCACACTACATCAGGCTGGCCAGAGCCTCATCCAGCCTGGCCTTAAACACCTCCAGGGATGGAGCCTCAACCACCTCCCTGGACAACCCATTCCAGGCTCTCACCACTCTCATGGGGAAGAACTTCCTCCTCACGTCCAGCCTGAATCTCCCCACTTCCAGCTTTATTCCATTCCCCCTAGTCCTATCACTCCCTGATATCCTAAAAAGTCCCTCCCCAGCTTTCTTGTAGGCCCCCTTCAGATACTGGAAAGCCACAAGAAGGTCACCTCAGAGCCTTCTTTTCTCCAGACTGAACAACCCCAGACTCCTTCTAACAATTTTCATAGTTAGTGCTGGAATGATTAATCGTGTTGAGCTTTCCAAAATATTAAATCATTGTGGTTCTCATGCCAATAGGAAAAAGCCAAAAACATTAAAAATTAAAGATGACCTCTCCAATTTAGGCTTTGACCCCACCTAAGTCATTTTCCTGGATTCATAGAGTGGCTTACTTTGGAGGGGACCTTAAAGATCATCTAGTTCCAACTCCCCTGGAATTGGCAGGGATGCCTTCCACTAGACCAGGTTGCTCAAGGCCTTGTCCAGCCTAGCCTTTAACAGCTCCAGGGCGAGGACATCCATGACCTCCCTAGGCATCCTCTTCCAGTGTCTCACCACCTTTCTATTATGTAATCTAAATCTGCCCTCTTCAAGCTTCAGTCTATTCCCTCTTATCCTATCTCTACAAGCCCTTGTAAAAAGTCCTTTCCTGGCTTTCTTGTAGACCCATTTCAAGAAGGCTGCTGTAATGTCTCCTCCAAAGCCTTCTTTTCTCCAGGTTGAACAGCCCCAGCTCTCGCAGCCTGTCTCCACAGAGGAGGGGCCCTCTGATCATCTTTGTGACTTTCCTCTGGACCTTCTCTCATAGTCCCCTGGGGAAAGTACATGAAACTCTTCTCCCAAAATCTGATCCAGCTGACCTAAATTCTTCCACAGTAGAGACTTCAAGAGCAGCATTCCAAGTCTTTAAGTTATACTTACTGAATAGCATCTCTTTGTGTTGGTACACAAGGTAGGGTATACTTTGCGGTTTGGGTTTTTTTGTTGTGTTGGGTTTTTTTGTTGGTTTTTTTTTTTTTTGGTTGGTTGGGTGGTTGGGTTGTTTTTTTTTTCTCCTGAAAAAGACTAGGATAGAACAAATAGGCAGAAAGTACTCAGGTGGAAAAATTTTGCTACCAGTCTGAAATTCCACTTCCTGCCTTTCTGGGAAATTATATCAACAATGCATTTTGCTCTTAACCAGACATCCTGTACTAAACATTAAACAGCAAACAAATGGTGATTCTTCACCAGAATATTCATGTTGTCCTCAAGGTATGGCTCAGAGACTTTCTGTGCTGGGGTTGGTGTATTTGTATGTAGTGGTACCCAAAAGGTTGTGCCCTAAACTTTTACTATATTCTTGTGTGTAGGCCATCCTCATCCTGAACAGACAGGAAAGGGCTTCCTTTTTCTTGCTTTCATCCCAGTACCCTCTTCCCTTTCCTACTCCTCATTCTTGTCCCGAGTGAAAGGGTGGTCTTTATTAATCTTCTCCACTTCTGTCATTCAGATATTCAGCATTTCAATTCAAAACTCAAAAGGCTTCCATGGTGTAGACCAGAATTAATTTATTTTTGGACAGTTCAATAAAGCTAAATTTAAATGTTATCCTTACAATTAAGTGCCAAAGTTTCAGTAAGTTGCTTGTGAAACATTCCTGTTTTGACAAGTCAAGAAAACTTCTCTGATAGAAAATCTGTCTGCTGGAAAATTTTCACTTCTTTGAGTGTTATGCTACAGTTTTGGCTCAAGAAGCCCTTACAAAAAAAAAAAACTATTTAATACAAGGAGTCAAGATTATTTATCAGAAATGTCACTGACATAAAGGAAAATATTTAGGCCAAGGCATTCATTGTTATAAAAACTATTACCAAAATTTTCACACTATAATCGTAAACACATATTCATGCAGACTGACTGAAAGTACAGATTTCAAACAGTCCAGGGTAGGAATTTTGGCTAATACACACAGCATCTTTTCTGGAGTTTGACCTTTATTAAGTCAGGTTGTACAACTTTCACTACAGGTATATTCAACTCTTAACTATCTCCTTATAGAAAGAAGTTTGTTCAGAAAAGAGGTAAGCCAGAGTCCTGCCAGAGATTTTGCCATCTTCCTTATGGAACAATCTCATGGAAGAAATGGCAAAAAGGCAATTTTATGTTTTGTATCTTTATACTGCCTAAGCCTCACTTCAGGTGTGTAACTCCTTCAGAAGAGTATCAGGTTGCTCAGGCATGTTTTTCCCTTCATAAATGCATGCTGACTACTCCTGTCTTGTCCTTAATGTATCTGGAAATGCCTTCCAGAAGGATTTGTTCAGTTACTTTCCCAGTCATTGGATTGAAGCCAGCTGGCTTGTTCTTCCCTGAATCCCCCTTCATGCCCTTGTTGAAGGCAGGACTAACTTTTGCTTTCTTCCAGTTCTAAGGAGCTTCCTGTGATCCTCATGACTTTTTGAAGATCATCAGGAGTGGCCTCGCAATGACATCTGCCAGCACCCTCATCGCTCATGGGTGGACCTTGCCGGGTCCCCAGGTTTTGGGTACATAGAATTAAATGTCCCCTAACCTGATACTTTTCCAAGAGAAGTTCTTTCTTGCTTCAGCCTTTTCCACTGGTCTCAGGTGCCTGGGATTCCTGAAGGCAAATCTTACCAGTAAAGACAAGAAGGAGACATTTGAGCACCTTGATATTTTTGCAAATCCTTTGTCACCAGCTCTCCTGCCCCTTTCAGCAGTGGGCCCACATGTTCTCTGGTCTTCCTTTTGCTGCTCATAGGTAATACCTGTGGAAACTTCTCCTTATCAACCTTTGTGTGGGCTCCTGTTTTCCTAATCTTGGTCCTGTATGTTCAAACATACAAGCTTCTTCCTGGATCATCTGTTTCTGCTTCTACTTCTTTAATTAAAGCTGAAACTTCAAGCTTCTTTTAAACATTATACGAAAACACTGTAGAGAGGAAAGAATGAGTCTGACAAGCTTATGGTAGCTCACTTATGCTGAAGACGTGTGGATTGCCTTCTCTGAGTGCTGGTTTCTCCTGTCATTTATCATGTTTTTCAGCTGTGAAGTGACTAAGATATGAGGCCTGATTTTAGCCCAGCAACATCATTCAAAGATGCTTCCAAGCTTGTAAACTGTAAGTACTGTAAGGCTTCAGTAAAACAATGGCCTGAGCTGAGCGAATACGTTCAACACAAGAACACAAAACCTTGGAATCTTTCGTATGGATATGGACTGGGAAATATTGGACATTCCTAAAATGTTTGTCATTAAAAGTGACATCCATTGTTGTGACTTTATCTTGTTAATATGACAAAAGTTGTTCATAACACATGTAGTTAGGAATATAAGCTAATCAGGAAGAAAATTGAACCCCACACAGGAATATGGAATACTGGTTTATTCTTCTTGAAGACGTTGATGATCTCTTAAAGCACAAACTTAAAAGGATGCATACACCATTTAAATTCCAGTTCTCAGGGTTTGGGGCCAGGACTTGAGCCATACCTTTGAAAACCTAACTGAGTGGCTACCCCAAGAGACACTCCTGTAGGATTTGTACCCTTCCTCTTTGGAGGGGAGCTTCATCAAGAGCTTCTGAACAGAAGTTCTGCTGAAAAGGGCTTAGTTGTGTGAAAGTCTTTGGTTTCAGTGAATAGGCATTTTTCTATTTAAAACATTCTGTGGACAGAAGTTCCTGCCTTGCTCCTGCTTGCACCTTGGCTAGGTGTCTTCTCCCATTCAATATCTTTATTGATGATCTGGATGAGGGAATTGACTCCATCATCAGTAAGTTTGCAGATGACACCAAGTTAGGAGCAGGTGTTGATTTGTTGGAGGGTAGGAGGGCTCTGCAGAGGGACCTTGACAGGCTGAATAGGTGGGCAGAGGCCAATGGGATGAGATTTAACAAGGCTAAGTGCAGGGCTCTACACATTGGCCACAACAACCCCATGCAGTGCTACAGGCTGGGGACAGAGTGGCTGGAGAGCAGCCAGACAAAAAGGGACCTGGGGGCGTTGGTTGACAGTAGGCTGAACATGAGCCAGCAGTGTGCCCAGGCGGCCAGGAGAGCCAATGGCATCCTGGCCTGTATCAGGAATATAGTGTAGCCAGCAGGACAAGGGAGGTTATTCCTCCCCTGTACTCAGCACTGGTCAGGCCACGCCTTGAGTACTGTGTCCAGTTCTGGGCTCCTCAATTCAAGAGAGATGTTGAGGTACTGGAATGTGTTCAAAGAAGGGCTACGAAGCTGGTGAGGGGCCTGGAACACAAACCCTATGAGGAGAGGCTGAGGGAGCTGGGGTTATTTAGCCTGGAGAAGAGGAGGCTCAGGGGTGACCTCATTGCTGTCTACAACTACCTGAAGGGAGGTTGGTAGCCAGGTGGGAGTTGGTCTCTTCTACTAGGCAACCAGCATCAGAACAAGGGGACACAGTCTCAAGCTGTGCCAGGGGAGGTATAGGCTGGATATTAGGAAGAAGTTCTTCACAGAGAGAGTGATTGCCCATTGGAATGGGCTGCCCAGGGAGGTGGTGGAGTCGCCATCCCTGGAGACGTTCAAGAGAAGACTGGATGAGGCACTTAGTGCCATGGTCTAGTTGATTGGATAGGCCTGGGTTGTAAGTTGGACTGGGTGATCTTGGAGGTCTCTTCCAACCTGGTTGATTCTATGGTTCATAGCCTGGAGATATTCAGGAAGGTGTGAGGTGCTCCACATAAGCAGAGTCTGTCATTTCATGGGACTGTATGGCACACACAGGAGATGTAATAACAAACAATTTGGTTTGGGGAAGACTCTTAGTGTCCTTTGGTTGTTGCCCTTGGGGAAACAAAGGACAGGAATGTGGGGATGTGGCATGGTGAAACTTCCCCAGAATTGATACTTACTTATGCAAACCATTGAGTGAAAGTTGGCTTTTCTACAGAAGTCCAGGTCTGGACATGTGCGTGCTGATGGATAGCAAATTCCTGTTTCGCAATTACATCTAGAAAGAGAAGTATTTTCCATTTGCTGCCTCCCCTCCCACTTGTCCAGCCTGGTCTAAGGGTCTTATTCAGTTCAGCCTGAGAGATGGAGGTTTGGGGGAATAATCAGAGTTTCACAGATAAAACGAAGGAGATGAGAGTGTGAGGAGAAAGCGGGAAGGGGAGGAGGAGGTAAGAGTCCTGGCACAAATATTTAAGCATTCAAACTGTTGCAAAACCAGGCATTGTAGGAATAAAAGCCTTGTGTGATAGAAATACAATCTCTGGGTTGATTATTTCTGCTGCCTGTGAAGCTCGGAGATTAAAACAGGGAAACGATAAGTGAAGAGTTATGAGCAGTGAAAAGAGAGGCAGTCCAGGCACTGGTACATGCACACGCACCAAGTGGTTGGCCTGGGCCCATTCCTGAGCCAGGACCCTGGCCAATTTTCCTTTCTGTTTTTTTTTTTTTTTTGTTGTTTTGTTTTCACTCTCTCTCTTTTTTTTTATTTTTTTCTTGGAAGAAAATGAACGAGGTTAAGCTGACCGGAGAAAGCAAAGCTACCATAGCTTTTTGTGGCCTGTAAAGCTGAGTACAGACTGTCATTGTCAGGATGTGTAACACAGTCCACTTGTGTTGTTTACTTGCAGCGGCGGGTGGAAGGAACTGCTCTAAATTTTGTTTGGTGACAGAGAGCCAGAAGAAGGGCTGTCATGGGAGGAGGCTGCACTGTCTTCCTGAACTTTCACTTTTGATTTTCAGCTGAGCTGGAAACATGATTCCTTATTGTTATATTTTTTTTAATTCCTGGACCTGAGGCAGATCCTCAGCTGGGATAAATCAGCTCTTCTTCCCTGTAGCCAAGGAAGGTAGGAGGATGCACAGTGCTTCAGGATACCATCTGCTTTGTTTAGAGACCAGAGAGGTTCTTTTCCCTGGTAGAAATCAGACAACCACATTCAAGTGCTCAATCGTCAAGTACGTGAACATTTTTCGAAAGCACAACTTCCCAATGACCCAGAGTGCCTTTAAATAAAGAAGTGCTATTGGACCTTGGTAGTGTGAAAGGAGCAGTTGAAATCCCTGTCTTGCCCAGCTGTTAAACCTGTGTTTGATTTCTGAAGAACCTATAGAGAAAAAGGGTTAAAGGAGACCATACAAGAAGTAGAAGAAATAAATTGAATGCACATGTGCAATCATTATTCATACTAACGTTCGCCGTATTACTTCATAACACAGCTGTATACACAAAAAAAAGAAAAAAAAAAACCAAAAAAACAACCCACCAGTCCAGCTTGGTTTCTTCCTATTTGAATCTTATTAATTTCTGTTTAATGGAACACAAATGTTTGCGCTCTTCATTTTGACGAATGCAGCCTTGTAGTGTATTTGTTAAGCGTTAGCTAGCATGGTTGTGACCATCTAATACAAATGTCTCTGGGCCTTTCATGGCTCCTGACAGGACATCTTTTGAGCATGACAGTTGCCATGGGGATGGGTGCAATGCCTATTTGGAAGGAAAATTGGGAGCAATGCTCATTACGTCAAAAACTACATCGGGGAGGGGGGGAAGGAGAATGTTTGCTTCTTGTGCTGACACTTAGCTGCTTGTTTTACCCGCCACCCACACACTTCCATCAAACAATATCTCTTTCAAACGCAGAAGTCAAAGTTTGCATCTCCTATCGTTCCAGCTGGAACAGGCAGGGGCTGTGTGAAATGAATATCATCGTGCACAGGGCTGGGGCACTGCCTGGCTGGCTCTATCTGTCACTTCATAACACGGCAACACTGAGCCTTCTCAGTTTTCCCCTCCTCCTGCCCTCAGTCGAGTGTTTCAACCAGCTCCTTGGGGTACTGTGGGGATGCTGAGGTGGCACAGGGAGGGGGCAGCTTGCAAAATCTAACCAACTTGCTCAAACCCAGCAGATTTACTGTGAGTTAATACTGGTGAGAAGAAGATCACTGTCTATACGTATCACAGTTTCCACAGATAGGGAACATGGCGGTAACAAACATGAAGACTTTCATAACCTCTCTGACCCCTCAGAATGCTGTGAGAAGTGAAAATGAAAAATTCTTTTTGTAGAAAACAAGACCTGTGTCCTTCTGTTTTATCCTATCTTGTATTCCTCTAACATCTGCACATTTCTTCCATTAGAATTAGCCATCACTGTATTTTTCACTCAATTTTCTGTTGACTTCCACTTTAAAAAACCCAAACAAATCTACACTGAAAAAAAAAACCCGAACAACCCCCCCCCGAAACTGGATACTAGTCAAAGAGTTGAAGGAAGAGATGCAGCAAAGCCACCACAAGGCCCAGGTTTTGCAAAGCACTCAAATGTCTGGTGTTGAGTGCTGGAGTAATACACAAAATCTTCTTGGTGAAACAGAGGTGTCTGCAACATCTGGCTGGTAGCCCATGATGCTCATGCTAAATGGTTGGGTGCTTGGTCCCTGAGATACCTAAATCCTGAATGATTGCTATTACAGTCCTACTTTGCTTTCTATGTTTTATAGGGAGCAGGCACTCACAGCAGAGCTCGAGGATTTGCAGTTCCCCTGCCCTTAGGATCACACAGGTGATCCAGAATCTGTTGAATCCGTGTGCTAGAAGCATTGGAAAAACAACAACGTACCTAGCATCTGGATGAATACAAATTATCTCATGCATGGAACAAGGACAGGGTGCTGGAGTTGGCCTCTGCTTTGTGGAGAGGCATGCATGACTTGGGGTTTTTATGTTCTGCAGAGCACTTTTTCATTCTCGGGTTGTAGACATGAAATGTGGTGCAGAGAAAGAGGCAGTTTTGACATGCTTGCAAGTTTTCTGTCCATGAGAAGTCTGCAGTGTTTCTGATGCAGACTTTGCATCAGAAAAGCTCCTTGATTGACTCCCTCTAACACCCTGACTCTCTCTAACGCCCTAACTTCAGGTAGCAATTGATTTCTAAGGTTGTATTTAAACGAAAAAATTCAACCCTCAATCCTGCTCCCATAGAAATAGCTGCCATTATTTGCTGCTGTAAGAATTCTCCACCCTCCCTTCAGTCATGCTTCAACAGCTGCCTTTGAACTTGAACATTCTCTCCTCCTGCACAGTCTGCTACCACTTGAACTGCTTGGCTAATATCATCATCTAGCAGCAGCAGATGTTATCATGTCTGGGGAAAGAAGTTTCCAGGTGTGGATACCAGAACTGTAGTGGGGACTTATACATTCCCCATAGAGTTACAACACCCAGGAGCCATAAAGCTGATTTTGTGTAAGAGCAACAGGAGGATTCCCAGGTAGTGCCCAGACCTTGGTGCACTCCCCTCTTCCTCCTTTTCTTCTTATCGTATTCACTGAAGCCAGAAAGCCATGTCTGAAAAGTGCAGGGGCTCCACCGAGCTCTCTTGACTCTACCTCAGCTTGACCACAAGTTTTGCAGGGCTCATTTAGCTCCACTGGATGTTTTATTTTATTTCATTAAGTCAACGTATTAAAGTCCAATTTCTCTTATATTTTCTGCACACTCGAGTGCTACCTTCGGATTAAGATATCACAAAATTCTGGAGTAAGTGTGTTTCGTTTGTTTAAATACTGATGTGGTTTACACTGGTACATCATATGTTACATTAAACTATGCAATCAATTCAATATTTATGCTTATACAATAATTTTAAAAGCCCCATATTTTATTTCTAAAACACTTTCTGATAAGTAAATACAGCTAAAAAGAATTAAAACACATGAAAAACTATCACTGCAGCAAGTTTCAGAGTTAACTTGTAGTATGTGTGCCTATTGTAAACGTGAAGCAATTTGAATTCATTCAGCCATCCCTGCCTAGGCACATCATCCATCACCATAATTTGTCTGGCTATCTGTCTGATCATTTTGCTTTGTTCAATCCTTCCTGCAGATTGTTGCATGCAATGATGTTAGGTTTAGTGTGAAATTATGTGTCTGTCTCTGAAGTGAGAGCCTTAGATCAGAGGTCTATAGGTTTGAACAAAATTTGTGTGAAAAATAAACTGGAGAACGGTATTCAATAATAGACCAGTGTGAATTTATTCTTAATCTCATTTTTTGTACTGTCTGAAAATGTAACTTTCAAAAAAATCTAAACTTAGTAAAAAAAACCCCAAATTTTCATATTACCTAATAAAATGTTATCAATTTATCACTTTTACAAAGAAAACCATGTTCAGAATATTTAGAATTTTATTATACTCTTATGTTTTATTATTTTTAAACAATTTCCTGTAATTTAAAATCAACATCAAAAATCATAAGCATCAGACACTTTGAAATAGAAAAGAACACCAATCTTTTAAACATGCTAAGTAATGCTTACCTATGATTTTTATAGATAATTAGAATAATTGGGTATTTCAATTAAGTAATTACATGCTATCTCTAATTACACAGTGTGAAAAACTGTAAATAATGAGTATAAAAATTTAAAGAAATGCACTAACTAAAAGAAAATAATTTTAAACAAAAGAAATTCTGAAATGAACTTTTGTAAATCATCAGATGTTTCCAGTTTCCACTTAATGGAAAATTTCATCTGTATTTGATTATATTTTAAGTCTCTGGAAGTCTCAATAGATGTTAGAGATCTCAGAGCAAGAAAATATATGTCATTTTGAAAGACTACTATTACAATTAAGTCTGCTGGCTCACAGACAGCAGGGAATAAACACCATTCTAAATGTTTATTAGGAAGAATCTCTGCTTTCCAAACAATGGTGATAAATGCTTTTTGTTCTATGGCAACCAGGTTTTGAAAGAAAGGTATTTAATGGTTTTCCAGTAGAAACCTCTCACATGCTTCTGCTTTCTTCTACTTGCAATGCTTTACAGAGCTGTATCTTGCACACAGGGATCAAAAATCAGTCCTGGCACTAATAACCACTGATGTCCAGGCTGGACTGCAGGCATGTTTAGATATGTGTCTCCTTTTTTTCCCAGGGTTCAGCCTTCTGTGGAGTTGCTACCTCCAACACCTCAAACTAGAGGCTGGAAGACCCAGTGGTGAGCTTCATCTCACCTGACATGGTATGCTGATAGAGGAGACATTTATGCCTGAGCAAGTCACCAGCAGCTTCTGTTAGGGTCATGGAAGCCAGGTATGCTTTTCAGAGGATGAGTCTTCTGGCTGCTTTTAGATGTCTGCTTCCAGAAGAGGAGAGCTGAGCAGCAGTGAGGCTTCTTTCCTCACTGGCGTGACGTGGAGAGCCTGCACAATCACCACAAGGACAAAGGTCTACCTCTGCTCAGGGTGTTACACTCAACATGTTTACTGATAATTCAATTTAAGACTGTCTTTTTAATTTGTACATATTCATTGCATTTCATCATAGATTGTAGTTTTGCCTGTAAAATACAGCTTCATTTGCTTCCAGACTGAGCTAGCCTGGTTATTGTCGGTGTGGGAGGGGGATTTCAGCTCTCACACAGTTACAAGGGGCTGGGTAACCAACTCCCTTGGCCATCACTGAAAAACGAAAACTGTGTCCCCAGCCTAAAACTTTCCTTAGACTTTACAGTATTAATGGTGCCATGCCATAATGCACTTACTCTAACATTCTCTCTTGGCCATGCTGAATTTTATATAACCAGAGGATGCTCTGAGTGCAGCGTTTCTCTTGACACTGGGAAAGCAGGGGTTTCTCTACAGCCTCATTCTGGTACTCAGAGGACAAATTGCTCCCATTTCTTGAAAACAGCAATGTTTCTACCACTCAAATGAGAGTAATAGTTTGTATTGTGTTAGATTTCCTTTTTCTTTGCAGACAACTGAGGATTTCTTCCATACTGAATTTACTTGGCCATGTCATAATTGTACAGAGGAACGGCTTCCTTTGAGCCCACCCAAATTGACTTAGTTTGGGTTTTCAACCATCAGTCACCTCTATCTTTCTTTTCAGACTCCGTGAGCAGTCTTTGTGGTCAAGAAGAGGGAAGAAAAGTCCATTGGGTTTCCCCATCTCTCAAGCAGAAACCAGAAATTTAGGGAATGGTAAGAGAGATTCAGATCTAAGATATATGTAGTCTACCTGGACTTCAGCAAAGCCTTTGACACAGTCTGCCACAAGAAGCTCCAGGCAAAGCTGGCAGCTCGTGGCTTGGACAGATTCACTCTGAAATGGGTCAAGAACTGGCTGGATGGCTGGGCCCAGAGAGTGGTGGTGAATGGTGCCACAACCAGTTGGTGGCCAGTCACTGGCCAGTCCCCCAGGGATCAGTGCTGGGCCCCATCCTATTCAATATCTTTATTGATGATCTGGACGAGGGAATTGAGTCCATCATCAGCAAGTTTGCAGATGACACCAAGTTAGGAGCAGGTGTTGACCTGTTGGAGAATAGGAGGGCCATGCAGAGGGACCTTGTCAGGCTGGATAGGTGGGTAAAGGCCAATGGGATGAGATTTAACAAGGCTAAGTGCAGGGCTCTACACTTTGACCACAACAATCCCATACAGCGCTGCAGGCTGGGGATGGAGTGGCTTGAGAACAGCCAGACAAAAAGGGACCTGGGGGAGCTGGTTGATAGTAGGCTGAACATGAGCCAGCAGTGTGCCCAGTGAGCCAGCACTGTATCAGGAATAGTGTGGCCAACAGGAGCAGGGAAGTCATTCTGCCTCTTTACTCAGCACTGGTCAGGCCACACCTTGAGTACTGTGTCCAGTTCTGGGCTCCTCAATTCAAGAGAGATGTTGAGGTACTGGAATGTGTCCAGAGAAGGGCAACGAAGCTGGTGAGTGACCTGGAACACAAACCCTGTGAGGAGAGGCTGAGGGAGCTGGGGTTGTTTAGCCTGGAGAAGAGGAGGCTCAGGGGTGACCTCATTGCTGTCTACAACTACCTGAAGGGAGGTTGGTAGCCAGGTGGGGGTTGGTCTCTTCTCCCAGGCAACCAGCATCAGAACTAGGGGACACAGTCTCAAGCTGCGCCAGGGGAGGTATAGGCTGGATATTAGAAGGAAGTTCTTCACAGAGAGAGTGATTGCCCATTGGAATGGGCTGCCCAGGGAGGTGGTGGAGTCACTGACCCTGGAGATGTTCAAGAGAAGACTGGATGAGGCACTTAGTGCCATGGTCTAGTTGATTGGATAGGGCTGGGCAATAAGTTGGACTGGATGATCTTAGAGGTCTCTTCCAACCTGGCTAATTGTATGACTCTATTCTATATCAGAAGACAATGAATGGTTTCCCTGAGGGCAGCAGCCCCATAAAAACTAGCTGGACAGTTGGCTATGTAAGCACAGAGGTTACATTTAGACTTCCTCTCCTTGCTGATGCAGAAATAGCCCTGGCTACAAAGTACGTGGATATCTGGTACAGCTCAGGTGCAGTTGTGCCAGAGCTCCTACAAAGGGCTCCTGCTACCACATCCCCTTGCTTTGTCATGCTCATTTAAAATAAAGTCACTGGCTGGTAACTAATAACACACTACACAGAAGAGTTAAAAAGAGAGAAAACTGTTATGGTCTGATAAGTCTGCTGGGTCTGCAACCCTGGTAAATGAAAAAGACCATTGTTTTAGCTGGGAAGATTGCCATCAGGAACTGAGAATAAGGGTTGCATCCAGACAACACAACACAGTTGTCCACCTAACTACAAAGCATTGGTGTCCAAATATCCTTGAGGGAAGAACTGGGAGAAGATGTGTCTGGGGATGATACATCAGTGAAGTTTCCTGTTCTTGGGACAAATGGCTGAATCATTTAAGCAGGATGATGCTCTTGACACGCTTTTGGAATAGTCTCTCCCTGGACTGACCACTTTCCCTTCTCCTTCTGCAGCTCTCTCTTTCAATACCAGCATCATTAACTTAGCCTCCTTTTTCTGTAACTGAAGCAACCTTGTATATTCTGCCACTTCAATCCATTTTCTGGCCTACATGTGACTTTTACCAACACTGTCATTCCCAGTTTGAGCTGTTCAATTTCTTAACTCATCGCAAGCCTGAGGCCAGTGTCCCAATTACACATTACGAAGATAGTTCAGTGTAAATCAGCTTCTCTCTCCATTCTAGGGGATGGAAGTCCAAAATCAAATGAGAGTAACAATGCTATCCTATTTCTTATAATTTCCTTTTTTCCTTTTGCTTTACTCAGATCCCTTCTTTTTTGAGCTGCTCTCTTCTCTCCCCCTTCTCCTTCACATACGTCCTTCATGTATCAAGAGCCCTCCTTCTTGCCCAAAGTGAGGTTCCTTGCAACCACACGGGAATTCAATTTGCTCTCTTTAAATAACACCCAGACCCTTAAATATTGAAAGCACTCAAACCAACAGAAAATTCCTGCTTCATGTCTCCTCAGGGCTACATACCAGACTTTGCAACACTAAAGTTTCAGAAAAACTTCACACAGTATCCTCACACAGTTTCACAGTTTCTTCATTCTTATCAAGGGCCATCTGTGTTTCCTCACTCAACATACATACCCTTCTTAGGTTTTCTCCTGTCCTCTTTATTGTGACCTGACTGTTTCAAGGTTCCTCCACAAATAAAACAACACAGAATTGCTGTCTTCCTAGTCTTTTCTGACAAAGAAGAAGAAAATAAATACATTTCTGTACAATTTCTTCTCAAAAAAGTGATGTCATGTATCAGGAGAAAATGATGATCAGATAAAGGAATTTGGTCCCCACCTTAGCCCAACAGGATGAATTTCCTTTGCATTTGTTCCAGTCAAGCATATAGTTTATGTACTTATTAATTTTGCCTCCCTGCACACACTCCACAATGAATGTGGCCCAAAAACCTCCGTCAAAATTACAGATACTAGCAACACTCTCAAGTTTGATTCCTTCCATGCTCTATATTAAGCAAGTACTTTGAATGCATGGGAAAATATTTCTATATTGAGCTCTATTTCTTCATTCTTGGCAGAGGAAAGCTCTATAGTTACAGAAGAACTTATGCCATATGGTCCCACCTACATGATCTTCCTTCCTGTTTTCACAGTATATTTTGCGCTATTTAGCCACTTTTTTGTTGTTGTTGTTTGGTTTTGCTGTTGATGTACCCACAGTGATCCAACAACAGCTAGTTTCTTGCTGTTCAGCTGTAGAAGAATTGCGACACTAACCGTTCTGTGCCTGTGTGTGACTGAGTCTAATAGAGGGATGGTCATTTTTGCTTAAATTGTTTTTCCAAGTTCCATCAGCTGTCTCATCTCCTATTATTAATATTGTTAACACTATTCTTGTAACAACAGCCAGCTTTGGTCTCCAGCTACACGAAGCATTGAAATACATTTTTTCCCCCTTTTCACTATCTATTAAGGTCACAGTAAGATCTGCTTCACTTTCTCCTCTGCTTTACCCTTATATTAAATGCAAATATGTTTTTATGTTGTTAAGTGGGAATGTTGTTAAGTGGGAAAGACAAGCCTGCAAAATTCAGAGAGTGCCAAATGCCCTGTGCAGAATTAATTTGCCTCCCCCGTCTGCCAGTGCCCACAATAGCTCACTGCTTTTTTCCATCACAGTCAGAGCAGGCAGAAACTAAGAAAAAGGCCCAATGTAATGACAGAAAAATATGAAAATTGAATTAAAAAGATCACAAACATGGAAAAATAGTAGAAGTCATCAACTACTAGACAAGAGTCTCGATGAGCTACAATTCTGTTATCCAGGGTCATGTCCTGAAATGTCTGTGGAACATCCTGAAAATTTCCTGAGCTATTAGAAATTTAAATTACTTAGTCTTCAAGCCTGATTAAAGAAAAGATTAATCACTTACTGTAGAATGATTTATATTATGCCTGCTGTATGAGGACCTGTCCATGACTATGAAGTCCAATGTCACAGCTCCTCTGTAAAGAAAATATTATTCTGTTGTACAGAAAAATGCATTTAAATGTGCAGAAACTCAGATTATTTTAAAATACTTTTTATAGTGTAAGTTATACAATAATTATGAGCCAAAATATATTTAATTAAAAGGGGATTAAGGATTTCCTATAGTTTCTTGTGATAGTCCTCAGTTTTTCATAATTTTTTTGAATTTTGGGTTCTGTGTTACTTTTTACAGGATACTGTCATCTGTTATTCTATTCTGTTTTCCAGTGTATCTCTATTTAAGGGAGTATGCAGACAATTCTCTCTCCTTTTTCTCTCCATTTTGGGATGCATACCTGTGCTGTTATCTTATGCTTTGTGGGGAAGAGGCTTTCTCTTGGCCTTGCCTGGCAGTGAATTTCCACTGGGTCTGTTGAAGCCTGTGGTAGGGCTGGGTTGTTGCGGTCGAGGGGAGGCTTATTTGTTAATTACCCTCACAACAATAATTAATAAATGATATGGCAAATGATTATTAATAAAATAGTAACCCTTTATTAATGAAATATGCCAAAACTCATTGAAAGGATCGTTGTACAGTCGGAAGACATATTTACAATGGGAATATCAGGGTAAATATAAACTGTTCTATGCAAATTAGGAGGCAACAACTTGGAAAGAGAAGGTCCCCGAGAGCAGATAGGGCTCGATTACAGCAGGGGGAAGGCTCCATAAGAACCGTTAAACCCAAATTAGTTACTCACAGCTGGTTTTGCCCATATAAAGGATGCTGCTGCTGCTGTGTTAGCTTTGGGGTGCTCTCGTAGGCGCGGCACGGCAGATTGCCGGCAAGAAAGGTTTACCGCGTGGTCCCAGGCTGGTCTGGCTTCAGCTGACGGTGGGCAGTTAACGACGCTCTTCACGATGGGCGCTTGCGTGGTTCCTGGGTAAACTGAGGCACGGCACGATTCTGGTGGCAAGGGGAAGCAAGCTAGGCAACTTCAGCTTCTACGCTTGTGGCTTCTCCGGCTTGCATGTGTATGGCTCGTGGCTTTATCCCAGGCTCTGGACCAGGCACTCAAGGCAGAGCAGGGCAACTCAAGGTGGCAAGGCTTGAAGCAAGGCTTCAGCAAGGCAAGCTTGAGCAAGGTGAGGCAAGGGTAGAGGTCAATTGGCAAGGCCAGAGGTCAATTGGTCCAATGGGGCACTGAAGCTAACATGTAGCTGCCCAATGGAAAGGCGTTCTGCCAGGCTGTAACTATAAAAGGCAAAAGCAAGGACCTTGTATCTGGGGGAGCAGTGGCCAGCTTACGTGCTCTCACCCCAGAAAAACATCTTGTTTACCAGACAGGCAGGAGTCCTGTCCCCTTTCTTCCTTTTCCTGCGTTGCCCTGTTTTCCTGCAGGAAGGAGGGGAGAGATGTCTAGACATCTTTAGACCTGTCTGGATTTGTACTGGGCCACGTGTCATGGTCCTTCCACCACATGGGTTGAGTTGGGGAGCAATTTGGCCTGCTCTTGGGCCTGCTCAGGCTGAAATGGGGTGTAGGTTTTTGGAAGGCTCTGGAAGGTTTTGGCCTGGTGAAGCACTGAGCTTAACTTGTGAATGTATTCTCTTTACCGGAATGCCTTTAGTATACATTTGTAAGTAGAATTTCCATTTAAACTTCCAATCCAGTGTGGAGCATTTTTATTTTACTCCTTGGGAAGGGGTAAAATATCTTTTCTGTCCTTTTGCCCTGGGCAGCTCGTGGCTCAAAACTAGGACACATATTTATAAGTACAAGAACAGAGGATTCTGTCATTTACTCCACAGCAGCAAATTTACCATGTTCAGCTACACATTAAGGACGTTGACTGTGAAGTCAATGCTTATTTATTTCCCTGTTTTAGGGAATTGTCTACTGGGCTGTGGGTTTAGAAAAACTAAGCAAACCGCCCCTACACACACTCCCTCCCCATCCCCATAAATTAATTTTAAATTGTAAAGAAAAGAGCCTTTCAGATTTGTACATCTTAAGATGGAACACAATATTCAACAGACTTTTGCAAGACTATTTCCAAAATGAAAAAAAATTATTTTACTGCCATGACTACCATTAAGACATTTATCAAAATTTGGTCAGGAAAGTAATAGAAAATTCCTTGGTGCCACTTCCAGCTGGCAGCCAGTCACTAGCGGTGTCCCTCAGGGATCCTGATCCTATTCAATATCTTTATTGATGATCTGGACAAGGGGATTGAGTCCATCATGAGTAAGTTTGCAGATGACACCAGACTGGGAGCCGGTGTTGATCTGTTAGAAGGTAGAAGGGCCCTGCAGAAGGACCTTGACAGGCTGTACAGATGGGCAGAGTCCAGTGGCATGAGACTTAACACATCGAAGTGCTGGGTTCTACACATTGGCCACAACAATCCCGAGCAGCGCTACAGGCTGGGAACAGAGTGTCTGAAGAGCAGCCAGGCAGAAAGGTACCGGGGGGTACTGGTTGACAGTAGGCTGAACATGAGCCAGCAGTGTGCCCAGGTTATCAGAAATGGTGTAGCCAGCAGGAGTAGGGAAGTCATTCTGCCCCCGTACTCAGCACCTTGAGTACTGTGTCCAGTTCTGGGCTCCTCAGTTTAAGAAAGATGTTGAGTTGCTTGAACATGTCCAGAGAAGGGCAACGAAGCTGGTGAGGGGTCTGGAGCACAAGCCCTGTGAGGAGAGGCTGAGGGAGCTGGGGGTGTTTAGCCTGGAGAAGAGGAGGCTCAGGGGAGACCTCATTGCTGTCTGCAACTACCTGAAGGGAGGTTGTAGCCAGGAGGGGGTTGGTCTCTTCTCCCAGGCAACCAGCAGCAGAACAAGAGGACACAGTCTCAAGCTGCGCCAGGGGAGGTATAGGCTGGAGGTGAGGAGAAAGTTCTTCACAGAGAGAGTGAATGACCTTTGGAATGGGCTGCCCAGGGAGGTGGTGGAGTCGCTGTGCTTGGAAGGGTTTACTTAGGAGGAACTTAGTGCCGTGGTTTAGTTGATTAGATGGTGTTGGGGGATCGGTTGGACTTGATGATCTTGAAGGTCTTTTCAACCTGGTAATTCTGTGATTCTTCGATTTTACTGCCAAAACTATTATTAAGACTTTTATCAAAATTTGGTCAGGAAAGTAATGGAACATACCTTGGTCCTATTTTTAGTAACATTTGATAATTACATTTTTTCTGAAATATGGGCAAAAACTAGGCTAAACTGGGCCACTCAATTTATGGGCTCAGTCCTGAAAATAATTGTAATAAGGCCCAGCTTTGCGTGTTTGAACAGTTTCAATCAAATATAGTGTAAAATTTACCCAGATTTGTAGAATCAGGGCTTACTTTAGGAAACCTTGCTGCAGGACTGCTTATGAAAGCAAAACAGAACAGCTGCATCTAATATGTGTCATTTTTATTACTATTGGTTTCATCTGTCCCCTGTGAAAATAATATTATGCTAAAAAGACATTTGCCTAAGCTGAAATTGAGAAACTGTTAACAAATATAGCTCTGAAGTATAAGCAAGGCTGAAGGATTCTCTGCCACTGCTGATACATGTGGCTGCATGCAGGGATGATGTGTGGAAAGATGTAAAGCCAGGGGCTCTTCAGGACCCTGGGGCAGAGGGTGTTAATTTGATGTAAAGCCATGTCTCCTCCTGCAGCCCTGTCTGTTTGGTGGGATAGGAGCAACAAAGATGGCTCTTTTGGTGGTGGACTCCTCCCTATATATTCTTCCACAACCCAGGAATATGGCACTGAGTACACATGATTTCTTTTAGACATCTTTGTCCCTAAGCACATAGAATTGAAAGATTATTTCCAGGAGATCTGCATGGATCAGTGGTCAATCAACTCATGGCCCACCTGAAGCCAGGGGGAATACATGAAAGTTATGGACCGTAGAAGCCAGGTACAGGAGAAGACAAACTATAAAAAAAAAACATTGAGAGCTAGTCCGTAGCAGGCTGCTGAATGAGTTAAGCCTGTTCAATGTCTGCTTTGACTTGCACTCAGTCCAGCAAAGAGGTACTCGTGAACCAAGGATGTGGGTCTTGAGTGTCCTGAAAAGTGGAAGCTCTTAGCCAAAAACCAAATCAGAGATGTGAACCTGTCAGAATCTCCCATATGTAACTCTCAGAGCATTTAAGAGCTTGCAAAGAAGTATCATTGTGTGGAGAAAGTGTGTCTGTGCAGATGAGCTACCAGGAATTTGTTTAGAAGGTGTCTTGTTGGATATGTTCTGTAAAATTTCACTGCTGCTTGGGTTTTTGTTACAAAAGATTAAACAGGTCCGTGGAAACAGGGAGAGGCAGAGCGAGGAATTAAAAACTTAGAAGGGAGGGCTAGTGGGATAAAATAGCAGCTGAATCTCTATTGGAAAGGAGAAAACATGAAAGAAATGTCAAAAGACACTGTAACTTCTGATTTCCAAAATCATGTCTTAATTGAACTGTTACTCTTCATTTCTCAGGCAACTTACATAATTAGGAATACCTCTAAAAGGTAGAGAGATAAAATTACAGCACTTTGTTTATATCTAGATACTATCTCAGCAAAGCAGAAAGGAGTAAATGCGATTTTATACTGGAATAGTTAGAAACCAGGACTGGAAGTACTGTGGTGGGAAGTAGCAGCCTCTCTTCTCCATGCCAGCACTGTACAGTGAAGTGTTGGACACTGGGAATTGCACAATCACTCTGCCTGGGCTCTGATGATTACATGAAGCATCAGGTTCTTCCAAGTGGACATGAGTTGTAAGAGGTATGGGTCATTTCCAGCCTTTCTTTTCTTGGATCTTGCACAGGCTGTGAGTTTGTTATAGTGGGCTGGCACTATGTGAACTAAGTGATCCTCTGCATTTCTGACTAAACTGAAGGGTGTGCTGTTCACAACTGCAAGCACTCAAATATGGTGCTTGTAGGGCATCTGTTTTTCAATACTCATGAAAGAGCTCTATGTAACTGTTAGATATTATTAACTATTATTTACGGTACAATAAACATGTAAAGCAAGCCCTATTGTAAACAGTATATACATAGCACTTTTTCAGTGCAGGGGACAGTCAGGGTCTGGTTGAAGACTTAAAGTTATGCCATGAACAGACCAAACTTCTCTGAGACTGTCTGAAAGAAGAAAACATTAAAAAGAGCAGTAATTTTTTTCTCTGTGGAAAAGGAGAGACTCGTAAGATGACACAGGGGAAAGTGTCAGGACCATAATGTACTAGCATGGCTTGCAAGAAGACTCCTGAAGTGGCACTACCTGTCATTTGTTTATATGGGCCTTGACATGTTAGTAACACTATGCAGATGTGACAGTTCACAATTCTGCATGGGGCAGACAGATGTGCAAAAGTTATTACAGCTGCTTGACAAGTACAGCGTGGAGAAGGAAATGGATTGCTCAAGGAGAGTGCTCTGGCACAGCTGGGACCAGGGCACAGCCTTCCTGCATCCACGTTCCAACCTCTCAGAAACCTGTGGCTTCCTTTCTTTCCCTGTCATTATAGCTTAGGGGTCCCAGACTGCAGTTAAAGATCTGAGGATTCCATTTTACTGTACAGAAACAAGTTGTTTTGCCCCCTTAAAAACCTCGTATAAAATGCTAATACAGAAGCAACAACTTTTATTGAGCATGAAGTAATGTCACAGACCAGCAGAACTACATGACCACTCTGTGACCACACTCATGCACAGAAACCACAGCAAACGCCTGAGCTGCATACATGTGGAGAGAAGAAAGCAAGCTATCTGTCGACAAAGCGCAGGAGCAACTTCTCTGCTTTCCATTCAGGTGCATTAGGAGAGTGGGGGGTCTCCAAAGGTGTTCACACTCAGATTGGGAAGGGCTCTTGAAGCAGCAGCACACTCTGTTTTCCCATTCCTCCCTGGGGAGCTGTTTCTATTTTAACTCCTAAGGAGATATGCCAAATAAAAGCAACTTTAATTTCTACTACAAGCTGAAAGCATCAATTCTGTTAAGCAGTCCAAGACCTAGGCTAATAGAAGACTAATGAAGAAGTTAGCTGAAGTGCAGCCTGATATTAACTTGAGTTTCAACAGACTCAAGAACTTAGAAACTATGATTTCCCTGCCCCAAATGAGACTGGCTGAAAAAAACAAGCTATTTTCATTTGAAGCATAATTCAAGCTGCTTTTGAATAAAATCTAAATTCAGAGTGTAGTCTCCAGGACCTGTGCCCATCCACAACTTTTTTTTCTCCTTAAATGCAATCCTCCATGTTGTGACATGACTGTTTAAACTGAGGCTTCATTAAAAGATATCTCATTGCCATACATCTTGTAACATCTCAAAAGCTGACCACTGTTTTCTAAAAGAGAAATAGCATTTTTGTCCTTAAGGCTGCTTTTTGCTGGGTCTCATCATCTCAGAGATAGGCATGCAGAACAATGTATCAACACGCTTGGAAAAATACACAAGAAGCTATGAAAAAGAAATATGACTTATCTTTTTTTTAAGCTTTCCCATCACTTAGCTCTAGATATGACTGATACCAGTAGTACAAAAAATAAGCCCTTTTCCAGAGAAATTGCATTAGTGAATATTAATAAAAAGACAAGGAGGAACAAAGAAAGATCTAGTACTTTAAAAAAAAAAGTATTATCATAGAATCATAAAATGCATTGGTTTGGAAGAGACCCACAAAGGTCATTTTGTCAATCACTGTATTATATTTATATTATATTTATTTTTAATATAATATAATATAATATAATATAATATAATATAATATAATATAATATAATATAATATAATATAATATAATATAATATAATATAATATAATATAATATAATATAATATAATAATATATGATTATAATATATGATTGTTATATTAATATATATTTATATTAATTATATGCTTAGAAAGATTCAATTATTTTGAAAGCAAAATATTTTTTATTTCTAATATCTAGAAATAAGGACACTTTAAAGAGAAACATACCTTAGTTCGCTGACATAAGCATACACAGCTCTTTGAGGTTTTAAACTTATGAGTAGCAGTGCTGGTTTATAAATACAGTGAGTAGGAATAAGTAATTGTGCAGTGAGTGATATCAGGGCATAGCTCATCAATTTAACTCCTCACATGAAAAATTTAAGGACGTACAGAAGTGCTTATGGGGTCAGGACTTCAGAAGAAATGATGAGTGCAATGGAAATCCCTAAACCAAAGAGACAGACTCCACATCTTTGATCCACGAAACACACAGCCCCTTGCATACAGTGACTAATGACCATGCACCAGCCTTGTGTAACAACCGTCACAAATATTTTGATAGTCCTTGTTTTGCAAGTGGTAAAGACCTGGTGGAGAAGGCATAATTGTCCTGATTTATGACTGGCTCAGAGACGTGAAGCGGCTGTATCTACTCCAATGTAAAGAAAGGTCTTGAAAACAAAACTTAAACCATGGTGACCTCTGTCCCTACATGCTTCCTATGGGTATGGTTGTCTGTGTCCCAGTAGCAGCCTGCCCAACAGCTTGGGCCTATGGTGCAGCTATATAAATCTGCTGTATAAGCCTGTTGTTTGGGGTGCTCTTGTAGTTGATGGATGGACAGGCACTAGCCTCCTGCTGTTCTTGAATACCTACAGAAGTGTAGGATGAATGGCACCCTTACATGTGTATGTCTCTCTCCCCATTGATTATAGCTGGGCAAGTGACTCAAAGACCCTAAGTCTGCAGGCACCTGAAATCAGGCTGAAGGAGTTTCACTTAAGCAAGACTTAGCCTCAAATGCTCCCCATTTACCAGCAGTCACAAAGCCCTCCAGGGCCTTTGCAAGCATCTCCTGACTAATGGGGCACAGTGAGCTCAAAGCTGCCAGTGCATCAGCCTAAAGACACCCCGTGTATTTAAGTGCTGTGCTTTCAGGGGGATTTGGAGCTTTCAGCATTGGTCGTATGTCAGAAACACAGTCTGATCTTGGACATCTGGCAAATATATATATGTGTTTAATTGAGGGAATAAACATTCCCCAAAGATCTGGGGTCCTGAGATTACAACCTTGACTTTAGCCATTTGGCTTTCTTCACAAGCTAGTAAATGCCATCTATCATGCATACCACATTAGAGTTTACTGCCCCCCCCCCCAAAAAAAAAAATCAAAAATCAAACCCAAAAACTTAAACAGATCACAGTCCAATGAAACTGGGAAAAAATGGTTTTGATAGGATTTAGAAATGTAAGATTACATTGTAATCCTCTCTCCAAAAAGGAAAATGAAAGAGGAAAAAAGGGGAGGAAAAAAGGAAAATTATTCCTGCTGTGGCATATGAAAGCTAGAAGAATTTAATTTTCTGGTCTGTTTGTCCTAGCATGCTTCTCTAGGCTTGTCATCAGTTCCACTGGAACACAGGGAATGTAAAAGATATTTTAATACAAATTACTGTATTTGATTCATTCCATTCTCCTTATAAAATTGTCTGCTGTAAAATTATGCCTAATGCGAAACAGTTATAATTTGCTTGCTGCTCCCTGTACTAATACCTATTAAAGCTGCCCACAGCAGCATGCACCCAGTTGTTGCAAAATGCAAAAACCAACAAAATTTATTTTGAGGTGTCTGGAGAGCACCAAAGCATAAAAATATCTTGAAATTTAAAAGATCTAATATAACTATTACATAGATCATGGACAAAGCTGTCAGTCATCTCAGAATGGCAGAGTCAGCTACTTCTAAACATCACAGCCCTCTTGTAAATCCATTTTTGTGATGGCTCCTACATGAGCTCCACATGTTGCAGGGTCTTTTGCCCTTATCCTGGTTTCACTGGATAGAACCATAAGCTAGCCATGCTCTGTAGGTCATTAGCAGTTTTGGGTCAACCAGGAACTTAAGCTGGGAGGGGCAAAAGCCAGGGCAGCTGACCTGAGCTGGATCACAGGTATATCCCAAAGCGAGAGGGACTCCTCCAAATCCTGCTCCTCCTCTTCCTTTTCCTTCTGCTTCTCTCCATCCATGGAGGGGTTCACTTACCATTTACTATGAGGACTACTTTCTTGTTTATTGTGACTGCTGTACATTCACTGGGCTGAGTATAAATTTGTATACTTTCTGTTTGCATTAGTATTAATATTAGTTTTATGGTTTGATGAAACCTGTTTTCATTGCAACCCAAGTCTTCTCTCCATTTCCCAATCCCTCTTCCCAGCTGGGGAAGGATCATCAGCTGATAGAATAACTGCTATTGGTTAGCCCCATACACAAGCTCAATGTAGACAGATACCAGTTTCAAGACTTGCAGTGTCCATAGGCCTCTTTAAGCACTGGAAGATTCAATACGTGGAATAAATTAAGAAAACAGGTCTACAACCTGTGCTACACTCATCTTGCAGAAAGCTTTTATGGGCAGTATGTTGATGGTCAGCATTAATTAAAGCCTGGAATCTGACCCCAGATTTAGAGCCTATCCCTCCACTGGCAACAGATCAGCCCATCTAATGAAACAAATCCTCTAAGTGCTACCACAGGGAAGATTGATGGTCTCTAGTAGAACTGGCCTTTGGTGATAAGATCAGTGGGGAGGCAAACATGACTAACAGTATTTCAGTGTTTTGATACTCTACTCACAGGCACTATAAAAAAACCCAGATAGTTTGTATCAACTCACAGTCATCAGGTTTGGCAAAATGCCAGCTCAGTCCTTTGTTTTGATGGACAGAAGCAATGCTGAAGATGTTGGGTTCTTTTCCACAGACTAGTGAGTGATGGAGAAAGATCCATGACAGTGAAGTGATAAAGTGAGAAGAGCCTTTTCTTCCTGCAGGAAGCACATGCATTTTCTCACAGGATGATGAAAACTGCAACCATAAAACAAACAAACCAGCCAATAAAGACCTGCTAGTGTGCAGAGTGCTAAGATTTTGAAAACTTCAATCATTCCTGTGTATAAGGTGTAAATCAAACTACCTCTTACTGCTTCCAGATGTGGGAGGATGAACATATGCAGCAGGGGACCTGCAGTCATGTGTAAACGTAAGGAGGTACCCAAATGGTGTATGCTCAGATGGGGGGAAGCCTGTGCTTATGGTGCTGCATGTCACAGCACTGGGTGACACATGGGAACTACTGGGGAGAGAGGGACAGATGTATGGGGACATCACAGTGTCTCTATGCTTTGTGGGCTGTTTTAAGAATGTAATCCCAGAAAATTACAAACAGCATCCATTTGCACCAGGAGGAGCAGTCACCCATCTCTGTCTCTGTGAAGACGATTTGCCCTGTTCTTCTCTGGGATTTTCCCCATCAGCTCTCTTGTGTGCCTTTCACTTTGCTGGTGTGATGGTTTGAAACCGTCTTTTTAATTTTTCCTTGCAAAGTTCAGAACAGAGAAAGTGAAAGAATGTAAATAAGTCACTATTGGGTATAAGAAAGCAAAATAACGATTGTTCTAAACACTTCCATTGGATAGATAGAAATGTTTAAGAACTATTACCCAAAACAAAGTAGGCACTCTGCACATTCTGCGTTCGGCAGTGAGGGCAGTTGCTGGGCTGTCTGGCTGCTGTTTCTTCTTCTCTTCTGGCTGAAGATAACACACTGACCTTGGCAGCTAAGTTAACTTTCTGCTTAACTAACTCTGCTTCTCTGTCCAGGGGGGTCTGGGGGGAAGCTCCTGGGAGAGAGAGAGGCCCCTTTGGGAGGGTCCCCTTGGGGGGAAGCAAAGGGAGATCGATTGTGCTTTTTCTGTTGATTGTATATATTTGTGAATGTTGTGAATTTTGTATATTTGTACATATTCATTGCATTTCATTGTAGATTTTAGACTTTGCTTGTAAATACAGCTTTTCATTTGCTTCCAGACTGAGCTAGCCTGGTTATTGTTGGTGGGGGGGGGAATTTCAGCTCACACCGACACAGCTGGCTATTGAAGATCCCACTCTTTGCCAGCAGATGTTGTGCCTGACTCTGAGCAAGAGGAGGCCTGAACGTGAGGAAATGCAATAGCCAGCAATTTCTGTCAGCCCTGCAGCCCCTAACACCTTGCCTATGGGAGCACAAAATGAATGATGGCTATCCCTGCCCAACTCATTGACAGAATGCTCTGCCAATGGAGGAGAGGGCTGATAAGAATATGCAGAAGTGCAGGGATTGAAGGCAAGATGTGTCCTGGTTTAACGCAGTTTGCTCTCATGAGGAAGCCCCCCCCTCCAATGATTGGAAGGGAAAGTAACACAAAAAACCCTGGCTTGTGATAAAAAAAAGAGTTTAATGGAATGTGCAACTACCACAGCCTATTTCACAGAAAAGCGCAGCAAAAGCAGAAGCAGCAGCAGAATCCAGCAATAAAATGACCCCTCCAAGCCTGTAGCCAGCCCAGTGGAAAAGACCAGTGTCCCAAAACCAGAAACCAGAAGCAGCAGCTGGAAACAGGCAGCCTCTCACGTTACAATTCAAACTACAAGCCCCGTGATACTTCGCTCCAGTCAGCACTTTCATTTTAAAGCTGGCATGACATCAGCTTGGTATTGAATATTCATCAGCAGATTCAGTTGGCTAAATCCATGGCTAGCAATACTGGTAAATTAACTGTGTCCATCACTGTTGTTTAGGAAAGGGCACACTGGGCAAAGGATGGACTGTACTGGACTTAACACTGTGTTGATCTTCAGAGCAGGGTGACTACATCCAAATTGCTTGAGGTGAATGGTCAGTGTCCCATGCTAACTCCCAAAATGGGGAATGTTTGAGATATTGGTGTTTGGGCTGTGCTAAAATGCACCTGGAAGAGCTATAACACATTAGCAATACAGATGACTGAGTCTCAGCATCCAGAAATATTCCCTGGCATTATTCAGTTTATTACCACACATTTTGCCTTTGGGATCTCATCACCATGGCAATTAGTTGACATTTGTACCACTGCAATGTACTAATCTCTACACCTAAGAGTATGATCTTCTGAACATTACTGCAGAAGTCAAAACAAAAGGAGCAGTAACTTTCAGAAGTGAGTACTTTAAACACAAAGATGGTCATATATACAATCTGTGAAAGTAAGACATCAGCATTTCATCACATACATATTATGGCACCAGAGAAATCACTCTTGTTAAAAGAGCATTAAAATGACAACTTCATTACTTGACAAACCTAACACTAAATGTAAAGCTCTTGCCTTTGAGTGACATTGCTGATACATTCTCTTAGCAGAGTCATGAATACATCCTGACAGCCTTATGAAAGAAAAAGTGAAAGAGGAACAGAATATAACCCGTAATGAGATAGAAATTGCTGTTGTAAGTTAGTCAAATGCCTTCTGCAGTCCAGGTATTCTGCATTTGTTAGCACCTTTGAAGAAAGATGCAAACCACGCACAATGTACCACTATGCAGTGAAGTTCTTCACAGAAAGAGTGATTACCCACTGGAATGGGCTGTCCAGGGAGGTGGTGGGGTTGATGTCCCTGGAGGTGTTTGAGAAAAGACTGGATGAAGCACTTAGTGCCACGGTCTAGTTGATTAGTTAGGGCTGGGTGATCAGTTGGACTTGATGATCTTGGAGGTCTCTTCCAACCTGGTTGATTTTGTGATTCTGTGATTTGTCCATGGAACAGTTTCTGCTTAACCTTAGGAGACACATTATGTCCCAGAGCATGATGGTTTATCCCAGGTTGCATGACTCCTACATTTTTATCCTAGCTTGTATAAAAGTAGATGTGATGATTCATACAAATCATTTGTTGCTGCTTTTAGCATTTGTGGAGGAAATGTCAACTGTTCCTTCTTACTCCTTTGACTGATTTTAACCACTGGAGTTATCAGGAGGCTGGTGACAAAAGAGGCAGAGGCAGGTGCTCGGGGTTCAGCTTATAACACATCCCAATTTGAGTAATTTCTTTGAGATTTAAAAACATCAGGATCTGCAAAAGGACTTACATGACTTTAGCAAGGCCAGCCTTGCTTTTTACATGTAGAAGTTGCAGGTTGAGCCAGATTTTATTTCTGTTTGTGTTGTGGCATGATGCCTTGTGACTTTGATTTAAGTGGGGGACCAGGTGGGGGCTTTGGTAGCTTTCCACTGGATGGAGTTTTCTCATCGGAAAGCCAAGTCCACCTGCCAGCTTCAGCTGGGTCTCCAGACACCTTGAGGCTATTGCTCAGGGGTTTTGAGGTCTCTCTTGCCCTGTGGATGGGTTAACTAATGTTGCTCTGTTCCTGCAATCTCCCCTTACCCAGAGAGCCACACAACTCTCAGGCTCCATTGATGTGGCCCATCAATCCATCATCATGTAATGTGATATAGGCCCTGACACCCTTCCCACTACTGCTCATGCCAGCTTCCTCACTGGAATTGCAGACCTTGTTTCCATTTGCAAGCCTGGATCTCTGAGGGAGGAAGAAATGCTTTATGAGTCACTACCTTCAAGAGCTTTACACTTTGAGATGTAAATGTAGGAGGATATTGTTCAGAGACCTTTCAGTTTGCTCTAAAAACCTGAAAATTCAGGTGTAGAAACCAAAATCTTGAATTTCTCTGTTTGGCTATATGGAAATAATTATAGCAAAATGCTGATACCTGCAGAACCTTCCATATAATTTGTACAGTAGGGAAACAGCAAATACAAAGGCCTTCATCTCCCAGCTGTCTCAAAAAAAGGAGAAATTTACTGTTGCCTGGTTTGCTCTTTTTTGTGCCAGTAAATTTTGTCTGCAAGTTGTCTGCAATAACAAATCTCTACATTGTATAAGTATAAATTACTTTTTAAATTTTTTTTTTTAATGAAACAAATGACATACTCGCTACATCAGAAGGGGAAATAGATGGAAAAGATGATGAGAGTGCAGTTCTTAACTGGCATATAACAAAGGGAAGGTCCACTTCCTCACATATTGTGGAGCTCTCTTGTAAAACTTTATGCCTGCTTTTGAGCTCCATTTTATTCACAGATTAGAAGTACTAAAATTGCCACAAGAGAGGCCAAGCACATCAGCAAAATAATATAAGTACTCCGCCCTTGGAAGATCTGTAAATATAGTACTCTAAAACCATCTGTCAGCCTGCCAAAACCACTGAAGGAAAGGTAGATATTAATAACCATTGCTAACATCTAGAAAGAGCAAACTGGGATTTCTTCTGGGGGAAGGCTAGTGCTTAGACTAAGACTGTGTCAACAGTTCCTTCTGGGACCAAAGTGGGGAAGAGGTGGAGAAAGGGAGGCTCAAAAGTGAGAAAAATGAAGCTAATTCCAAACACTGAAATTAATCACTGAAATATTATGAGTTTAAGCAAACAAACAAAGGACTTGTAGATTATCTGTCTTTTGATCTGGGCTTGTAGAGATCAATTGGTTCACTTGTTAGACACTTGTATTTCAGCTAGGAATGCTGGGTTTTTTCGTTTTTTTCTCTTATTAGTCACTAGTTAATTGGATGCCAAGGAAAACATTAAATGCTGCCTGAGTCACCTAAAAGTCTGGAGAGCCATCAAATAAAAAAGCAATATAGAGAAGGACCTGTAGGCTGATGTGAAAATGCTGAGGACAGAATAAATGCTTGTGATGATTCAGCTTTGCAAAACATTTCTTGCTCTGTTTCAGCCCCCTTGTTCTGCTTGAGAAAGCAGCTGTTAAGGGACAACCAGGACACACAGTTTTGCTGCAGTGAGGTGGATGCTTGCTTTCATTTTATCTCTTTGCTGAGAAAATATGGAATCAGGTATTAGCAAAAAGGGACATTTTAGCTGACTGGGTTTTCCCCCAAACCAGTGATGTGACTGGACCATAGAGCTACATTTAAATCCCAGATCAGCTCTGGTGTAGCTTGGCCTTGAGTGTACTTTAGACACTCAAGACCTTGGTGGTTCTTGGAAACTGCCCATAAGATTGTCAGAGCAACCTGCAGCCCATTGGAGTCTCACCCCATCTGCAGTCAGGCCTCTAAATGACAGATAATAAGAGGAAAGAAAGGGCTGGGGACAGAAAGATGTGAGAGAAGAGCCTCAGATGAGAAAGCCATCTCACTTGTCTGCATGCAAGACAGGCTCTATCCAAAAGCTCTTTAAGCCTGTTTCTCCACTTCATTCTACAAAAGGAGTAAGATAAAATAACCCAACAACAGGGCTTTGTGTGATTCAAGCCAAAACACTATGTGTCACGAAAGAAAAAGCTTTTGTTTGCATTTGGCTGGTATCCATGAGTCACAGCACCCACAAAGAATTTCATCAACCTTTGCACCATCTTTGATAGTCCACAGATGTCCCCCATGGTGTATTTATTTCAAGTTTGATCTGGTTTAGTGAAGAAGCATTGCAGACAGCAGCTCTGATGTCCTTTCTCTTAACTTTTTACCTACACAGTGCTTCTTGCTTTTTAAAGCTGCTTTTTTTTGTGTGTGTGTGAGGGGGTTTAGTTAGTTGTTTTTTGTTGTTGTTGTTTTGTTGGGTTTTTGTTGTTGATGTTTGGTGTTGTTTTTGTTTGTTTGATTTGGTTTGGTTGGTTGGTTGTTTTGGATTGGGTTTTTTGTTTGATTTTGGTTTTGTTTTTCTTAGATTCAGGCAAAAAGAAGGATGGGATGGCATTTGTACAGCCAGATACAATGACTTGGAAAGGAGCAAAGCAAAAACACCCTACTATTTCCTCCCCCACTGTGTTCCCAAATGGCTGAATCCAATCTGTGCAATAAGTCCAAGAAAATATTTGAATGTGGCATACTGAAGATACTGAAGACAGTCAATAACCACCCTTATCCCACTGCACAATTTACTGAATTTATCATCAGATTACCACAGTGTAGGTTTTTTTTAACAGCCAAGTTGTTACCAAACCTTTAAATTACTTTCACTCTCTTGAATGAAATATCTTCTTGATTCAGAAATTACTTATTTCACCAGGAGTGGGTCCTCCTCTGTCCTCCTCTGTCAGGCACCTGATACAGCGCAGGTCACTCAGCATGCAGCACTGCTTTTATTTCTGTGCAGGGCATAGATTTTAAGGACAGAACTCACCACAAAACTTCAAGCCAGTGTCATTTTTGCATGGACCACAGTACTTAACTGAGATAAATTCCTGCTTCAGGTTCAAAGACAATGGTTGGAATAAAGCAGGTCTTTCTGTAAAAACTTCCACTGTGATTACTTTTAATTAACTATTTATTTCCAACTACAGCCGCTGCATCTTGTTTTGTGTCTTCATCTGCCAGACTCAAACTGTCTCTGCAGGCAGTTATTAACATGTAGATAGCTATAGGTTATATTGAAGCCACCTTCTGCTTTGGTCATCATAGAATCATAGAATTGTTTCAGTTGGAAAAGACCTTTAAGATCATTGGGTCCAACTATCAATCCAACAACACCATGGCCATTAAACCGTGCCCAAAAGTGCCATATCACAGTATCACAGTATCACAGTATATCAGAGGTTGGAAGGCACCTCAAGAGATCATCAGGTCCAACCCCACTGCCAGAGCAGGATCACTTAGGATAGTCCACACAGGAATGCATCCAGGTGAGTTTTGAAAGTCTCCAGAGAAGGAGGCTCCACAACCTCCCTGGGCTTCCTGTTCCAGTGCTCTGTCACCCTCACTGTAAAGAAGTTTCTCCTCATGTTGAGATGAAATCTTCTATGTTCTAGTTTGAACCCATTATTCCTTGTCTTGTCACTGTGAACCACTGTGAAGAGCCTGGCCCCCTCCACTTGACACCCACCCCTCAGATATCTACACATTTTTTTAATACCTCCAAGAATGGTGGCTCCACCAGATCCCTGAGCAGTCTAATCCAATACCTGAACACTTGTTCAGTAAATATTTTTTTCCTAATATCCAATCTAAACCTTCCCTGGTGCAACTTGGAGGACATTTCCTCCTGTTCTATCACTAATTACTTGGGAGACGAGACCAACATCCACCTCACTGAAACTTTATGTACTTTGGCTGGCTTTTTTTTTCTTTTCTTTTTTCTCCCCATAATGCTGGATACGGGTTACTCAGATATTTGTCTGACTTTATTATCTGCTGTTTAACCTCCCCTTTAGTTACACCTAGAACAAAAATTATGTGATTACTGTTGGTTGCCATGAATAAGTGATTAGGGGTTTTTCCCCTGGAAATGGGAAAGAATATTACCGAATAAGCCTCCTTTTTACTTTTATCTTATTGGCAGTTTTAATATTTCCATCTCATAATAGACTCATGTCATTGTTAGTGTCTTTATGTTCTCCTTGTGACCTGTTGCTCCTTTTACCAATTTCCTTCAAAATCTACCTTCTAATTTATGTATTGTCATTAAACACTTTTCACATTTTTTCTTGTGGTCCAAGTACACATATGAACAAGAAGTTTTACTTCCTTTTGAGGCAGAACACTTAATGTCTTCAGATTTCTTTCTTGGGTGTGGCTTTTTGGGCATCCACTTAAGTATTCTCAGTAATCATTCAGATTTTTCCATTAGTAAAGTCTGTCCCAGTTGAATTTGTCCCAGCATTGTTTTCAGCTAAAATTAAATTTTCTCTTTAAGGCACAGTGAATATGCTTTATTGGCTTGGATTTCATTCTGTTTGGAGATAACAATAAATATAATCCCACTGTCATCAGTTATACCCAAACCATTGCTAATTGTTCATTTTACAATAAGCCTTTCTGCTGTAGTAAAGACAAGATCTACTGTAGGAGATTTCCTAGTTGGATGTAGCACTGGAATTGTTGTCTGTAGCATCTGCAGTGGTAACCTTTCTCTCATGTTGGTTTAGTACAGAAAATTTGTACTATTTCAAAATATCAGGGTACCCAAAAGGTAAAAGCCTCAACAACAAAAAACAGTCAAGAAAAAAGGCCATGATCCTCTCTAGTGATGTCCCAAATCTTCTCCTTATGCCTAAAGCATACAACTAGATTATCCTTGTGCAGCACACAACACCTCTGTGGAGCACACATTGCTATGCCTTGAGGATACCCAAACAAACAAGACCCAGACCTGGGAACAGAGGATATAAACCGACCTCAACCTCTCGCAGGGTCTGGTTTGTTTCCCACTCTTCATTTTCCTTTAGGGCTTTGCCTTTCAAGCAAGGACAATGAGGAACCTGTCCAGGTCTCTCTTTCTGTACAATAGAGGGGGTTTTAGTTTGATCTACCTACCTGCCTACCTGCCTACCTACCTGCCTACCTACCTACCTACCTCTCTCTCTGTCTCTCTCCTTTAGTTCTTTTCACATCTGACTACATTCTGAGGAAATCTCCTGCTGGCTCCTCTGGAAACCAATCTCACAATGTTTTGCAGCCTTCAAGAGAAATAACCTTCAACAACCCACAACAAGTCACCATCATGTAGTCCACTCCTTCAGCAGGGATTCAGAAGATGCACAGGCTCCTTGTTCGCACAAAGGGATCTCCTCTGAATTCAAAACCAAAAGGGTCTGGCTTCAGGTAGGCCACAAAGCTTCTGGGTGAAATGTGGGTTTAGTGCACAATTTGCCCTTTATTGTTACAAATACAACAAACAGGATGGAAACTTGAAGAACAGTTTTGGAAACACAGCACCTCACAGAACATCCTCTGGGTGCCTGCATCTTCATAGCACAGACTGATAAGGTAAATGTCACTGCCTTATAAAAGTGTAGGAAGAGCAGGCCTTGCATCTCACTTTTTATCTCAGGGTTTCACTGTTAGGTTTTTCTGGTCCACCAACATTACATGTCATTCTCTCAGTTTCACTTCAGAAGTCCAACTACTCAGTGCTTCATGAAAAAAGTGGTATTATTTTGTGCCTCACATTTCCTTGTAGTCTATATTGCA